>NC_048600.1:71202588-71332588 GCF_003668045.3 Cricetulus griseus
CAGAAACCATCTCCCAAGGATAACATATCGATTACCTATGACACGCCTCAGTTTAGGAAAGTAGATACCCTGTCAGCATTCCACAGCCCAGAGAAATAGTAAATTGATCCAACATATTTCTTATCTTTCTTTCAGCAATATTTTGGAATGTTGAGCATGGTAAACTTACAGATATTTTACACTCAAGTTTTGACATTATAAAGGTATTTTTATAAACTGTTAGATTTTGTCTGGGACTGATACACAGAAATGTAAATTTGTGTTTGTGTTGTATGTGTGGTGTATGCATGTGTATGCCTATGTATGCATGTGTTTCCACAGGTATGTATACAGCTTCATGAACCTATGTCCCCATGCTAAGGCCAGAGAAGGAATATGAGTGTCCTGTTTGATCTGGCCCTCTCTTATTTATTAATATTTATTCCCACCAGCCCAGCTGTAGTCACTTAATTCTAATATGGTCCTTCAGTGTTTAGGACATTGTGTGAAAACAACACGTGTGAACAGTAACTGTTTCACTTCTGTCTGGACTGTTTAATAATGATCTCACCTCCCATGCTCTGTTCATGAGCATTTTGTTTGGGAAAGGTTTTAAAGTCAAATCACTTCACTTTTCTCTTCTGTGGCAGTTTTGGTAATTTGCATTATTTTAAAATATTTTTCATTCCATTTATATTTTCAGATGTATGGTGCTTTCTTACCTTCCTGGCACCTGTAGGGTTGTGGTGACAGTGCCTTTGATTCTGGCTCTGGTTGGCTCCATGCTTCCTTGGTCTTGCCATTTCTCATGTTCTTTGGGGACTAGATTCCACTTTACTGATAAGAGTCTTCTGTGGTTTTCTTATCTCATTACTCCCCACCCTTTCTCTCTTTTTCCTTTTGTAGTATGTAATTTACAGTTTTTCTAACTTTTGGGGGAAGAGATGCTTAGCTCATTGGTTTCTACTGTTTTTCCTTCTATATTTTGTTTTATTCAGTCTTTTGTCTCATGCAGCTCATGCTAGCCTCAAACTCACACTATACCAACAAAGGTTTTAAATTCCTGATCCTCCTGCCTCTATCCTCCAGCTGCTGGGATTACATGTGTGCACCACCACACCTGGTTTGTGTTGTGCTGAGGAATAACCCCCAAACTTCATGCATGTTAGGCAAACGCCACCAGTGAACTACATCTCGAGCCCTCCTTGGCTAATACATACTTTCTAAAGTGAAAATTTTCCTTCTGAAAGAAGCTTAACTGGAACACCTTTTTCTTAGAATTTTCACTCCTTTCTTGTTTCAGGAGCTGTAGGTGTCTCATTCTTCTTCTGTGGTGACCCTGAAAGGGCATACAGAGTCCTCTCTTGACATGTGATGTTATTGTAATTGCTAATCGCTCCTTCTTCCCAGACCTCAGGACATTTGCCTTTATTTATTCATCTGTTAACATGTATTTAATTATTCTTGTGTTGTATTTTAGCTGATTATACTGGGGGTTTGCCACCATGCACATGTGGAGGTCAGAAGACAAAATATGAGGGGTTGGGAGGAGTCTTTTCTCTCCATCCACCCTGTGACTTTGAGGATCAAACCCAGGTTTAAGGGCCTGGCATCAGAAGTCTTTGCTTGCTGAGCTGTCTCACCCAGCCATGGGTACCTCATATTTCTAAGCTCGATCGTGTAGTATTACTGTTGCTGGCGCTTTCCTCAGTCAGTACGTATCCTGTTCGCTTATGCAGTTATCATTTTTACATTCCATCCAGTGCCTCTAGCTTGCATCTGAATGGCTTTTTCCCTTATTTGTGAATGTTACCTGTCAGCATTTGCAGGAGTGTGAGTTGCTGTCTGAGATGCACTTTCCTTCCATTAAGAAAATAACTTTATTTTACATTCTTTGCTGAAAAGGATGTTTACTGGGGAAGGTTTGTGAAGCCTGTGTGGTCTGGTTCTATGCTTTTCCTAAAGACCCAGCCAAAGTCCATCCTCCCACAGCAATGTCCAGTGTTGTCATACTATGTGTTAAAGGAGGGTTAGCTTCCTGCCATCTTCCTGAGAAGAAACCCAGAGGTTTTCAGAGGTTGGTATCATTCTGCTTTCTGAATTCTAGAAGATCTGAGGTGCGTCTCTGGGCAGAACACTCTGCAAGGACAGCAGACAGGCTGGCTCACACTTTCAAGTATCTACACAGAGTCAATTTCCAACATGTTGTGACAGATCAGGGCCTGACTGAATGAAGGGCTAAAGGCCTAGTGCCTTGGGAACACATTCTGTGTCCCACAGGACACAGTCCAGAGCAGAACAGATGGTGACATGAATATGAACACCTGTGGGATGCTATGTAGGGCAACAACAAAATCCCAAAAGGTCCGGTGAAACCTGGACTCTGCCTTTAACTGTTCTAGAACTGGAGAGCTCAGAAGAAACCTGGGAGGGGGTCACTGGCGTGGAGGAGCCTTCAGAGACTTCTGGAGCAGACAATATTATCAGGGTGTTAAAAAACAACAACAACAACAACAACAACAAATAAAAAACCTCCCTAAGCTGTGGAGATGGCTGTCAGTAAAATGTTTGCTTTACAAAAATAAGGGCCATAGTTTGGATCTCAAGTGCTTGGGTAAAGGTCAGGGTGCACTGGCCTGACCTGTAATCCCAGCATTCAGGAGGCAGAAGCAGAGGATCCCCAGGCAGTTTAGCTGAATTGGATAGTGCCAGGTTCAGTGAGAGACCCTGTCTCAAAGAGCAAGATTAGGGAACCATTGAAGAAGACACTTGATGTCAACCTCTGGCCCCCACACACATACACACACAAGTTAATGTTTGCTAAAAAAATATTCTTGGGTGCTCACACATGCACAGTCCCACATGGATTCAACGAAAAACATCTGAACATAGCTACCTCATGCAAAACAGTATGTCTTTGGGGAGAAGCCACTTTTATGATTTGTGGCTATGAAGCTACACTCTTGTGGCCTTCCCTGTTAGCCCCTGGAGTTCTGGTTCTGATTCTAAAGTTCATCAACATTGCAACCTTGAGTGAGTTATTGTATTTCTCTATGCGGCAGTTCCACTATGTTTAAATGCAAGTAAGAGTGGTACCCAGAGAACTGTTGAAAGTGATGGGAATAACACATCTGTAGTAATGAGTGGCACATAGAAACTACTAAAACTTCTGTGTATGACAAATTATGTTTTACTATTATCATTGCTAAATGATGTATATACTGACTTGCCACCACCCCTCTGAGTCCTGTATATACTAGTCTGTGTTCTGCACCCTTAAAGTTCTTTTCTTTCTTTAATGTTTGCTTATTCTAGTATGTGTTTGTGTGGGTGTGCATCATTGCACACATGTGAAGGCCAGAGGACAACATCTGGGAATCACTTCTCTCTTTCCACCCTGTCAATTTCAGGTCAAACTCAGATTGTTAAGCTTGGTGCCAAACGCCTTGAGCCATTGTGTTTGCCTTCTTATTTAAAGTTCTAAACGTGCTTCTGCTAAAACTTTGTGCCTGTTAGCTCCTCAATTAACAGAGTTGGCTGATGTGGACTGAATATTGTCAGAGCAAGAATGTTATCGCCACTGTAGTGCTGGGAATTGGACCCAGGGCTTCATGCCTGCTAGGCAAACACTCTACCACTGAGATACATCCCCAGTCCATCTATGCCCAGTTCTTATTAGTGCTCCCTTTTCTACCCTTAAGCTTGTAACCTGGAAAGTAATGCAATCTGTAGGAACAGGCCTCAGAGAGCCTGGGTTCTTCTCCATATTTGAACATCATCTCCACCCTGGCAGTCTGGAGGCCATGCTTGGCTCTTCCACCTGTCAATGTCACTGGAAAGATCTAGGGGTGTGGAGTACTAGACATTGATGGTCAGTCATGGGAATTAATGAATTCTTCTTGACTGGTGGGTTCTACTTTGTACCATTTTCAACTAAGTGGAGATAAATAATCTGGGGCTGGGTTCTAAGGGGAAGAAATATTTGAATGACTTGATGTGCTGCTGAATGTATGTGGGGAAGAGTGTGGGGCGTGATGAGAAAAGTGTGCAGAACAGAAATGCTTAGGTCTGCAGAGGTGGTAGCGGCAGTGTGCTTGCCTATCAAGCCCAAGGCTCTGAGCTCCATCCCTAAACGTGGTAGTGGCCTTGCTGGTGGTCCTGCCGAGAGAGTTTAGAAACGTGAAACGTTGATGATGATGTGATTGGTCACCCTCATATTATAAATAAGAAAATGTGGTCTAAGGGCACTTGGCCTTGGGAGTCACACTTGCATCTAAGTTCCCACAAGCTGGGGCTTCCCGAAAGTTACTCTTCTACAGCCTGTATCTCTTCAGGTGTGAGCAGATTATTGGCATCCATCTTGTAATCCATTATGAATATTTCCTTAACGTGGTATATGTTAAGCATCCCAAATATCCTGGTGTCCACCACATGGTATCTGCAGCTCTTAACACAAGCAAGGATAATTGAACCATTGACAAAGAAAGCAGCTAAGAGAGAAAGACAGATGGCTCGTAGATACTTCCTCAGAAGGAAGGAACAGTTCATAAGCCATAAGGGGCCGCCTCCCCTCCCTCTGCGCTGAGATACCTCAGATGAGGACCCCTACCAAGCCCTAGCATTCCCTGCAAGCTTTGCCCCATGCAACCTCACATGGTGGAATCCATAACAAGTTCCCAGAGCCAGAAGTGGTATCAGCATGGAAACCTCAGCAGTCAGTCCCCTGCTGAGTTTTCCCTTTGGTCCCCCCCCCCTGGTTCAGCTGAAAGAGAACTCTTGGTCTTGAAGAACACTGGTTTATTCCAGGCTCTCCTGGCTCATGCCTCTGTTCACGCTGCATCTGAACATCAAGGCACAAGTGCAGCCGCTGCTCCTGGGCTCAGGAAGGCTGGTACAAATTAGTATTCCTGAAGTTGGGCCTCCTTTGGGAACTAAACTCGTTTTTTTTTTTTTTTCCTTTTCTTCTCCCAATAAAATTTTCTGTTCCAGAGAGCACTTTCCCAGCCAGTTCTTTCCTAATGTGATTCTGTTTGATTCACACCAGGCAGCGCCTGCAAGGAGACAGCACCAGAGCAAGCGCTTCAGTGGCTAAGGACCGTGTGCTGGCTCCATTCTAGAAGCATCTTCAAACACAGCCGTCACACCTTTAAGCGAAGTGATTGACAGAGTGCCTCTCTCCCCCTCTGCATTTCCAGTCCATTAATCTTATTTGTCTTCTGCAGAAAGATGCTTCCCTCCAAACCTCAGGTTCCTGCAAAATCAGTGTGTGCCTATCAGACACACCTACGCACATGATGTGATGGGCACCAGTCTGGATCTGTGGGGTGTAGTCGGTATTTGGTTCCTAGACTGTGAATTCTGCCTTCCTTTCCTCTCCCTCCCCCTTCTCTCTCTCTCTCTCTCTCTCTCTCTCTCTCTCTCTCTCTCTCTCTCTCTCTCTCCTTCTTTGTTTTCTTTCTGCCTTTCCCAGATGCTGCCTCTGTTTCTTGCTGTTAGTCATCATGGAATCTCAAACACTTCAGTGTTGCAGGCAGCCGGGAGCTTTTGCACAGTCCTCTCTTAGCACTGGGAAGCCTGTGAGCCAATACAGATGCCATGTGTCATCAGCAGCTCTCTTTGTTCTTAGAAAATATTCACAATGGCCTACTTGTGTGGCCATCCAGCCCTGTGGCCTTGAACCTGGCTACTATACTAGCCGTGGCCCTCCCTCGGTCTCCACACTGTGGGCCCCTATATCCCTCTCCTATGTAGTGCTTATTTAGCAAATGTCTCTCTCCCAGAGGTGGATATGAATACTTTCAAGTAAAGAAACTGAATGATCTTGTTACTCACTGAAGATTCTGGGACTGGGAAGTTGCAGAACTCACTTCAAGCCTGTGCATTTGACCCCTCAACAAGGTTGAAATGGCTCCTCTCTTAAGAGCATCACTAAAACCTTATTATAACAAATACTGAAAAATACACCCTGACTGATAAGTAGTAAAACTAGAGTTGAAACTTAAATTGTTGGCTGCTACTGGAATGCAGGAGAGAGAAAAGGGTTAACAAGTTGGGTCTGGAGCAAAGGGCTTAGTGGTTAAGAGTGCAGAGTATCTAAATTCAGTTGCCAGCAAACACATCAGCAGTTCCCAGCTGCTTAAAACTTCAGCTCCCAGAGACCACAACACAGATGCACAAAATAAGAAGTAAAATAAACCTAGTAGAACAAACAAAACCCCAAGGTGATCTGTTGCTGATAATAGCTGCAGAGGGGTCCTATTATTTAGACCATGGAGTGAAGCAGGAGCATCATTTGGGATTCAGACAGGACCCAAGTAGCAAGTGGAAAACCTCTGAAATGTCTGAAGAGCCCTCATATAAGACATCGGGATCTCCAGAAACCTGAAGTGCCTTTACAGTTATTATCACACACAATTTAGGATCATCCTCACCCTGTAGCTAAACTTTTCCACATCCCACTTTAAAATATAAGTGACAGTCAACTGTCTGAAATTGCTGCTTAGAAGTCTAGCATGAAACACAGGAAGGAGCTCTGCTCTGCCCACTGTGGGTGGAACAGTATCCAGAACGTTGTTGGGGCTTTATCCAAAGTCACGCAATGAAATAATCATCAATGTGAATCAGGAAATCTACCAACCAGCATCTGCTAAATGCCTACCAATATGCCTGTGCCAATCAAGGCACAACAAGGATTCCAACACATGGAAATGGAATCTGGATTCTGAAATGTCCACCACTATCTGAAAAGGATGTCATCATTAATGACTTACTTCATGCAGAAGCTATTCTATGTCTCTTTGTTTCTTATGTCATCTCCATATCCGCACAATCTCAAGATACACCATGGCTGATCTCCAAGCCCAGATGTAAAATATGTTGCTTAAAGATATTAAGTCTTCCCCCAAAGTCAGAGCCAGGAGCTGGTGCATTTGAACGTTGGTCTGTGTATTGGTCAGGGTTCTTGAGAGGAACAGAAATGGTAGGATAAATATATAGTAAAAGGAGATATAGATGTATTAGATTGACTTACACAATACAGTCTGGGTAGTCTAATGTGGATATCATACCAGAGAGCTAAGAACTTGGTAGTTGTTTGTTTAAAGCAGGCCCCAATCTTTTGCTGAAGGCCCTATAGGATTCCTAGAAAGCTATTGTTCTCCAATCCAAATTGTAAGCTCAAGGCTAGCCCTAATATCTTCACAGGAATACAGCAGCAGCACCATGGGAGATGAACTTACCAGTGAGGATGAAAGCTAGCAAGACAAAAGAAAAAAATTCCTTCTGTTTCCTTTTATCTAGACTTCCACCGGAAGGAATGGCCCATCTTTGCCCATCTTTAGGGTGGGTCTTCCAACTAAGGAATCTGATCCAGAAAGTTCTTCACAGGAGTGTGCCTCAGCTTACCTGTAGTTAATTTCAGATTCAGTCAAATCAGCAACCAAGAAAAACCATCTCAGCCTGGCTGACTCCAGAAGCAGTTGTGCCAGATGCACACTCTTCCCTTCCCCAGAGGTCATCACCCGTACACACAGCACAGAGGCTGTGCCTCAAGAGGTGTCAGCACTAGAAGACCAAGTCAGGGCAGAAAGAACAATGTTGATGCCACCTCTCACCATCCTCCTCCCTTCCTGAGATCATCCCCCCTTTCACCTACCACTTTCTTGTGATTATTTTAGGGCCCTGATTTGGGGACACTCCTTCCTGGAAGTTTTCCCAAATGTTAGACAGTTAGGTCCCTCCCTCACTCTTTTCTGTTCTTTTCAGAACTCTCTGTACATCTTGCCTGGAATGGCATCTCTCATTCCACATGCCAATCACTGTGCTTTCTACACCCTTGTCCTTGAGTTCCACCTGGAGAACACTTTTATCTTCCCAAGGCTATGCACAGTGCCTGTCTTCAATAAATATTTGTGGAGTGAATGGCTTTAAGATAAACAATATCGCCTGATGAGCCCAATAAGAACAGTATTTTCAGAGAATAGGTACTGGTTGAAGGTTCATAGAAAGGGTCTTCTGAAAGGTTGAATTGGGAGCCATGACATTAGTACAATTCCTGGGCCAGGCCCCTGGGCCTGACTGTAAGCTCTTGGAATCACATTCTTCCCCTCCACTTCCTTGTCCATGTAACTGATCTATGTCTATGTAAGGAGGTATCATGTCTAGACATACTCACAATGATTCATCAGTGGCCAGTTGCCCAACACTACTGTGATGGAGAATTTGATCCATGGTACCCATCACAATAAACTAATAGAAAACAACAACAAAACCTAAATAACTTGGAATTAAATCTTTATTCTGTGTTTATTCAGAACACAGGAATCTGTGTGTGTGTGTTGGGGGGGGGGGTCTGCCTCCTTAAGCCATCTCTCATTAGCACATTTTGTAGGTAAATAGAACCAAGGAAATAAATCTGTTCCAAGTTCAGCCCCATCCCTCCAACCAGGCAGTTGGCCATGTCTCTGAAATTCCACTTTTCCTTCATTACCACTTCTGCCTGTGTAATTTAAGATACTTCCACTAGAGTCACGTAGCCTTGCACTCCTCCCGAGCTGCCATTTGGATGACATCTAGATCGAAGGTTAACTCTGAACAAACAAGCCATTAGCAGTGCGGACGTGCTGGGCTATTTGCAATGTGTTCCTGTAAATCCTTTTCTGAGAAAGAACTACAAGTGAGGTTTTATCATATAGTAAGTATATGAAGTGGCCTGATCTGACTCTATTAGGTTGTTAGGGCACTGAAATGAGGGAGCTGTTAGGAAGCCAGCA
Source organism: Cricetulus griseus (assembly GCF_003668045.3). NCBI lineage: Eukaryota > Metazoa > Chordata > Mammalia > Rodentia > Cricetidae > Cricetulus > Cricetulus griseus. The sequence goes on from NC_048600.1 coordinate 71,211,339, forward strand.
GAATGCTCTGTCCTTTAAAGACAGTCAAGTCCAGCCTCAAACATGATTGCCACTTGTCTTCTTAGCATCACTATAAGGGACAGTTGGCAGAGCAAGGTATTCCAGGAAATTATTTATAGTAAAGGTGTAGGGACACTAAGAGATCCCTTGCCAGCAGGGGCAAATACAGTAGATAATCTATGGCACTCCTGAAAGGGGATAGGCTAAGCAATATTCCTTTGAGCAGAGGAAAGTCAATGTGTTGGTAAAATCATGCTGTATTCCTATTTGCAAAAGCAAAATATCAAAATAAGGAGCCAGCATGTGTGATGCCTGTGTCCTTTACCCAAAACATACAGGCATGACTGCATGGTGGCTGCCATTTTGCCCACTGAGAGCATGGGCTCTTGCAAAGGAGTAATTAATTGATCTGTTTATCTAGAAGTCTGACTCTACTTGGTTCGGAGAAAGGCTGAATCCTACGACTGTGATGAGACAGGGTAGATATCCTGATACACATATCCCCAGTGGGCTCCTTGCCACTCACCTTCAAGTAGCTAACTACTTTCAACCCACAAAACTCTGTGGGAGAGCCAGCTGAAGGGTTCTCAGAGAACTTTCCTGTTTCCTCATGTGGGCCTGCATGACTGGTTTCCATGCTTATCCTTCTCCCTATCATTTCAGCTTTCTGTCTGTCCCACCATTTCCCTACGGAGCAAGCTCATGTTCCTATCTCCTTAAGGTAGATCTCACTTTCTGCTCTCCAAACTTGCATGCGAGTACACTGTCCTTCAGCGGCTCAATCCCCCCCAAACTGGGTTTTCAGTTTGCAGAGCTTGCTTCCTATTACAATCATCAAGAGAGACTGAATGTGTGTGGAGGGGTGTCATAACTGACTGCAAAATAACATGGAATTGTTGGGTTTCCTATATGCTTGTGTTGGTTAATCTTGACTGTCAACTTAATAGGATTTAAAATCACCATGGAATAACCTCTGGGCGTGTCTGCAAGGGAGTTTCTAGATTAAGTTAATTGATGTGGAAAGATCCACCCTAAAGTGGATGGCACCGTTCCACCGCCCGGGGTCCTGCGCCAAATAACAAGGAGACGGCAAGCTGAGCATGTGCATCTGTCTGCTCTCTGCTTCCTGACTTCAGAGCTCTGTAGCCAGCTGCTTCACACTCCCCTGCCATGACTTCTTCACCACATGCTCTGCACCCCATACCCGTGAACTGTGAACCACAATGAGCCCTTCCTTCCTAGAATTTGTCAGGTATTTTTGTGACAATGGCATATCTAGTAACTAATACAGCTGGCCTCCTAGGAATGACGGTTCAGTTTCAAATTGGGCCTGATGTGTTCCCTTTCTCAAGGGTGGTAGTGAATGGACTAGACATCTCTATGGAGGAAGGGGTTGTGGGCTTTATCTAGTATTTAAAGTTCGTAATTAGGGATGTAGTTTGCCTTATAGCCAACATAGAACTCTATTTCACCGGCTACTAACACTCTGAGGAGGACCGGAGGTCCTCTAAACCACTCAGGTAAAAGCATGCTGGCAGAAAGGTCCTGCAGATGTGAGCTGAGTGATTTACAAGGCTGTGCCCCTGAACCTGTTAACACAGATTTGAAAGCAGCAGGTGGGCAGGGACTAGAGGGAGGGCAGTGGCTGCTGGCAACTAGAGAAACAGCAGCTAACTGGAGAGAGGGCCCATGGAGAGCACAGCCTTGTCCTTGGGAGGCTTTCCGCAGACCAAAACAAACACATCGCCTGGCTACCCGCTACCCAAGGAGTCCACTGGGAGCCATGACGTACTTAAACACCCATGCTGGTGATGACCAACCAGCTATTCCCTGTCTACAATAAGCCAGGATCCATCCCAGGAAACTGAAAAGAACAAGGGGGGAAATGTGCAAAGCACAGGGCTCTGGACGCTGCACATATTTATCACCTGTGGTAGAACCACATTTGGCCATGGTGAAGCATGTATTTGCTTCTTTCCATAAGATCTAGGGCATAGCCTGGAAACTATTAGAAGCCCACCCCCACCACCAAAGACAGTTAAAATTCTTCAGTCACAAGAGAAATCCTTGCGCATCTTCTCAATGATCCCATTTCCTTACAGTGCTAATGAGGGAGGTATTTCAGGAAGCTGTCCTCATAAAATTCACATGACTGTCTGTCTGTCTATGCAGCATACACTGCTCTCAATTAAGTCCTCAGGCCAGTGCAGGGTTTTGATGGAACTGTGGTCTGAGATGTAGTTTGACATAATGATTTTGCCTGTTTGCTGTGAACTCGTGGATTAATGAGTTCATGAGGCCTGTGCATTTTTCTGATGGAGCTGTGGTACCTATGGGTCATTAGACAGGATGAGGCTCAAGTTGTGAGACCCACCAGAACCCTCCAAGCTCATCATGGTGCCTAATTTGTTTGAACACTTCAGTCATTTTGTTGTATCAAGCCAGTCATTTAGAAAGGAGAAGTCTGATGGCTCTACTCATTTTTGGAAGACTAGCTTATGGCATCCTCTCTGGGGTTAGAACTCCAAAAGCTTCCGGATAGGGAGAAGATGAGCTTTGTGCATACTGGTGTCAGGAGAGTTAGCCAGACAGAGGCAGAGCTAACAGTTCTGGGATAAGGAAGAAGTCCATATAGTGAAACGCCAGTGTTAACTGTCAACTTGGAAGAATCTAGAATCATCTGTGAAAGGGGTCTGTGAGAATGGGGTGGGGGACATATTATGATTGCATTAATTGAGATGGGAAGTGTGAGAATAGGGGGTATTATAATTGCATTAATTGAAATGGCAAGAATGGGTATCATTCCTTGCCTGGGATCTTGGACTTTATAAACGGAAGAAAAGGAGCCCAGCAGCCATATGCGCCCATGATTCTCTGCTTCCTGTCTGGGACGTGATAAGCCCCTCAAGTCCTACTGTTTTGCCTTCTCCACCATGGTGGGCTGCACCTTGAGCTGTGAGCCAGAACAAACGTTTTCCCCCATTAGTTGCTTTTGTCAAAGATTTTGATCATAGCAATAGACATGAAACTAAGGTATCCACCGACTCTGAAAAATACAGGCGAGAGCTAGACACAATGGCAGTCTCCTACATGCAACAGGCAAGGAGTTTCAAGTGCTGCAAGTGGCGAAAGGAATGTGGATCTTTATCTTTTTAAAATTTCTTTCAGGGAAAAAGATAAGGAAGATTGAATATAGAGTGGGAAAATGCTACTTAACATGAATGCCACACACACACACACACACACACACACACACACACACACACACACACACACGGGGCCAGAGGAGTCTTTTAAAACCTGAGGCACACTAGCACTTCAGAGTGGAAGAGCCAGAGCTGGTTGTGTTCTGTGTAGCCTCTGTGTAACTTGGGAGCAGTCCCTTTCTCCATTCCCCCATCCCCTATACCCTAACACCTTTCCCCTGAGTCTCCAATATGAGAAGTTATATTAAGTTTCTATGACATCTCCCTCTCCTGGCATTCTAGGTCTCTATAACAAATGGAAATAGGAACTTTGTTAATGTATAATACATAACAAAGTACACAACTAAATGATTGTGAATTCTGGTTAATTTATGATCTCGAGACTTTAGTGTGTGGATGTAACCTCTGGGGAATGGAAAGTGATATGAGACATTTGGACCATTTGTCATGAGAGAGAGAGAGAAAGGAGAACTTATCTCCTCGTTACACATGAACCTGATATGAGAGCATCGCCAGCAACAGTGATTTCATGCTGGCTTGATCCACAACTTGCATCTGCATCCACTCTGTTTTCTCTCCTGGAATCTTTACTTTGAAAGTAAATGTAGACAGCAGGCTACAACTTTTTAAAATATCACTTGCTTTTCTGGCTGACATACTTTAAATAGGGTAACAGAGGCCTGCACTAAGTGGTGCAAGCAAAGCACAACCATATCCCCAATTCTATCACTTGATTTACCCATACTTGACTACGGTATTACTCAAAATAATCCACTGAAGTTCTTAACTGTTTTGCTAAATCAGGAAGTCCTGCTAACTGTCTTCTGTGGCCATTGGTACTCTTCACAGAGCTGAAGGTTAGTGACAGGGAGTGGCAGTGCCCGGGCTGCTTTTTATGGTGATGATAAGCACCACAGCCAAAAGCAACTTGTAGAAGAAAAGGTATATTTCAGCTTACAACTCTCAGCTCACACTCCATCACAGAGAGAAGCCAGGGTGGGAATTCAAGGCAGGTGCCCAGATCCAGGAGTTGATGCAGAGACCACAGAGGAGTGTTGCTTCCTGGCTTGTTCTCTCTGGCTTGCTCAACCTGCTTTCTTATAGAACCCAGAACCAACTGCCCAAGGATGTCACTGTGCACAGTAAATTGTGCCTTCCCACATCAATCATCATTCAAGAAAAGTCTCCACAGATCTGTTGAGTCTGACAGGGCCAATGCCCCAAACTAAGTCTCCCTCCCTTCTCAGATAACTCTAGTTTGTGTCAAGCTGGCAAAAATTAATCAGCAGAATGCCCTGAATACACATAACATGGAGGCCCTGGTCAATAGGGGCCCTAGTATGGACTCCTGAAGGCATGTATAAATTTTGTTACAGTCAACTTTCGGTATCCAAAGGTTTCCTGCCCTCAATCCTAGCACTTATGAACCAAAAATTAATAAAATAATGACATCTCTTGCTTTTATGCCACATAGTACACCTTGAGTGCTATGAACACAGACAGTATTTACATCATGTTGGTTATAGGTCATCTATAGGTGATTTATGAGTATGTAGGGAGATCTGTCTGGGTTATATGCAGATGGTATGCCATTTATGAAAAAAAAAAAAAACCTGGGCATGTGTAGATTTGGGTAACTGTAGGGAGACTTGGAGCCAATCCTATATGGATGTCAAGAAGCAACTAGGCACACTGGGTTTTAGAAAAGACTCCCTGAGGGAATATGTACTCCAGAGTTCCACGAGGTACTTCACAGGTCATTTATTATCTTTCTTTGTGATGTATCCATGTAAAACCCCATCACCATCTGAAAATAAAACAGCTCAGGATGTAAAAGAGGCTCAAAGTCAAGACTAACCCAAGCCTCACAATGCACAGAGTATAACAGAGAGGGAGACCTGCACAGAAGGGAGGATACTAAGATCTGGATTACTCTGCTGTGGTCTTGGTCCTTGAAGCTGGGCACCTATCCAGCCCCTATGGCTCGTCATTCAAAATGATGCTAATTTAGGTCTGCTTCTCCCAAAGTAGTTATTAAAAGAATCAGATGTGATAACATTGATTAAAAAAAAAAACACTCTAGAAAAAAATGTGAAGTACCCTGCAGAAGTATAATATTAACTGTGAGATATTAAAGTCTCAAGTCATTTCTCTGGTTGTCAACTGAGAAAGAGGGGAAATCACAAGTTCTGTCAGCAGCATTGAGAAGCATCTTTGCTTCTTCAGTTCCCTTAGCAAGGTTCTGCAGCCGATTGTGTCCTATAAATTTCCTTGATTTTCATAGGAACTGACTACAAGTACCCCATACAAGATTTGGAGGGAAGTCACTACTAGTCCAGGAGCTGCTGAATAGAAGCACTCTGCTCTTGCTTCTGCTCTTGACACATGATAGTTACTCTACTATCTCTTCTGCATTATTGGTGGCTCTCAATGAATAGTCCAATAGCAGTAACATCAACATATTCTGGAAAGATATCAGGAATGTAAATTATCAAGCCCCTCCCCTTGCCAATTTAGAGACTCTGGAGGTGGGACGTGGCCAGCTAGCTAAATTCTTCTAACAAACCTCCTGGGAATACTATGTATGTGTTTGTGTTCATATGTGTGTTCTAGTACATGTGTACACTCATGAGCATGCATAAAGAAGCTATAGGAATACTTCAGGCATCATTCCTCGGGTACTTTCACCTTGTATTTTCAAGACAAGGTTTCTCACTGGTCTGGAACTCAGCATGTAGACTAGGCTGGCTGGGCAGCAAGACCCAGTGAAGCATCTATCTCTGCCTCCCCATTGCTGGGATTCCTAGCACCCACTGTCATGTCCAGCCTTATGTTTTTAAGTGGGTTCTGTACTGCTTCAGTGAGGACCAGACCTCAGCAGCTCAGGGTTTGATGGGGGCCATGGAGTCAGCGAATTAATCACTAAACTTAACTTTTCTGTTGGAGGAAGTAAAACTTAATTCTCTGGGGCTGGCAAAAAAAGGGGGGTAACACACACACACACACACACACACACACACACACACACACTTCCAACATGTCAGGATCTCACCTAGGGTGCTGATGAATAGCAAGCCTTCATCAGGTAAGAGAAACTGAGAAGGAGATGCACAGCAGGCAAACTACTAGACAGACAAACAAATATATGAGGACTTTTCTGAGGGACAAAGCTTAGATATTCATTTTATTATTCTCACTGTTGCTTGTTCTACTCTAATTCTTTTCTGTTCTGTTTGCTACCCTGATATATCCCTTCATCTCTCTTGATGTTTTCCTTCCAGTTTTTCATCTACATCTTTCCTGATTTTTTCCTTCTCTCATCTTTATTTTTTCCCTTACAGTTTATATATCCCAGTAGAATCTTTCAAGCAATAGAAAAATAACAATGTTGTTACATTCTATTTTTCAAGTCAATGATTACAAGTAAAAAACAGCATGTTTTCTATAGCTCTTACACAATTAATTTTATTTACTACAGGTGAAAAACAAGTTGTTTCAAGAACCCATGTGCATTCATACCCAAGCTACTTGTTATAGATTAACAGAGTGTAAGCAAGCAATGCATTTTTCTCGACCAGTTCTTTTACAGGCAGGGTACATTTTGCAGTTACAAAGAAAGAATCAATCACTTTATTACTTAACTCAAAAGGTAATCTTATAAGGAATCTTAAAAGAGTCATAAACCTAAAGTTTTATATATGAAAAAAGTCATTTCTATTTTACATCTTCAGGGTACATACACATTTGTTTGGTTTGGGGATCTAATTTTTTGTTTTGATTTGACACAGGGTTTCTTTCCCTCTGTAACATTCCTAGATGTTCTGGAACTTGCTTTATAGACCAAGCTGGCCTTGTACCCATTGAGATCTGCCTGCCTTTGCCCCCCAAGTGCTGGGATTACAGGCTTGTGCTACCACCACTGGGCAGCTGCTTTATTCTTGTTCCATGACCTCAATGAGTCCCTCACTCAACCATGTCTCTTTCTAAACTTTAAATTGTTTCCCAAGAATTTTTTTTACCTCAAAGTCATGAACAAAAACATCTTAACCTAACCTTTGTTTTAGCTATGATGCACCCCAAAACCCATGAACATATCTCTCAGCATTAAGATTAAAAGAACTTGAGCTATCTTAGCTTCTGGGACACAAGTGTTTTTCTTAATCATTAACCTAAGTCAAAGTCTATTCGGTGGCTCCTCAAGAGAAACTAGCTGTGTGACATTTCCTTGTTCTTTTTTTTATATCCTCTGTAGCCCCTGTTTTATCAGGGGTGGGAACAACACTTTAAACAGTATAGTTTTAAGAGGAAATCATCTTCATAATAACCCACAAGTTAAAATGCCCCTTTGAACAGGATATTTCCAAGAGATAATCACATTCTATTAAAGTCAGTGGGGATCTCCACAAGACCATTCATACCATCTCCCATACCAGATACCAGAGAAAATGGCAGTGGAAAACATGTAAAGGCAGTAGCAAGAGATATTTTGGGACTGAGACTCTTAGAGCCTTCCCTATCAGAGATTCACCTATCAGAGCTCTGCTTCCTGGTAGGCCAATTGCCTCAAGTCAACTGCCACCTGCTGCTTCTCTGACATGGCCACTGGCAGTTTTGGGCATGGAACTCAGTTCTTCATGTCAAAGACTTCAATGGCTGACCTATCTATCACCTTGGCTCTCTCATGGGAATTCTAGCAGCCTGACCATTCCGTTGGGAGAAGTATGGTCAGAAAGGAACTTCTAGACAATGACTTTGACCATACATTTAACAAATGCTTTATTTTGAGTTAGTTGTATGTTTTGGGGTTTGGAGAGAGTTGCAGCTGTGTGCAGGTACCTATGGAGACCAGAAGAGGGCACCAGATACTCTGAAGCAGGAGTTACAGGTGGTTGGAAGTCGTTTGGCATGAGTAGCAAACTCAGGTCATCTGCAAGAATAGAACATACTTTCAACTATTGATACATCTCTCAGCTCTAAATTTAGACTATTCTTAAAACACAAAGAGTGATAGAACATGGACTCATGGATACCAATGCATCCAACATGGTAAATATAGTCCAAAGCAGGTCTCAAGTTAAGATTTTTCTTTTATATTATGATTTATCTTTTTTTATTTTTTTATGGGTGTATAGAGTGTATTGCACATGTGTGCAGATGCTCATGGAGGCCAGGAGAGGGCATTCAATCCCCAGGAGCCGAAGTTACAGGCAGGTGTGGACTGTCCAATGTGGGCGCTCAGGACTGAACTCAGGTCTTCTAGAACAGCAGCAGGTACTCTTCACTGCCGTCCCCTCTCCCCAGCCCCTTGAGTTATGATCATTAAGGTTCATAAAAACAGTCTGTCACTAGTAAGATAGTATAGACACCCACATCACCTTCAGCTGCTAGAGAGCTCTAGCAGGACCAAGTTCAGCCACACAGGCAGACAAGCTGCCTCCATAGCCTGCTCCTTCCTGAGCTCTGGCACTAAGGACCATAATGATGAAAATGAAATATAAAAAAATAGTATTTATTGAGCATTTAAACATTGCTTTAAAGTGATTCTCCCTCCCATGCTAACGTCACCAGTTTCTTTCCTCTTTTCTCTCTATTAGTTAGCCTATTTCCTATGCCACATCTTTGCAGGGCTCTGGTAATGTAATTGTGGACACAATCACATCTCTTTCCTCAAAGATCTCATCCTCCAATGGAAGGAAGAAATGAGGAAAGAAAACCATCTCTTCCCGCTTGAGATCATGTTGCTTTCAGAGGAGCAAACAGCAGGAACACTCTCTGTGTGTCTTAGTTAAAAGAGAAGTTCCAGAGGAAAAAGTTCCTAGATGTAGGCCTCTGAAGAAGTAAGGGAATTTCTCATTATGGTTTGGGGAAACTGAGGCTCAGGTTGCTTCCATTACTGCACCTCAAGTCACACGACTAGTCAGTGGGTGGTCTGGAATTAGAATTCAGGCCATTCCAGTTGCGAAGCCCTTGTTTCATAACCATCAAGTGTAGAGCAGAAAATAAGTTTCAACAATACTGTCAGTTATGATAAAGTGGCCACTGCTTCTAAAGATGCTGATGGCGAGGGTTCTGTGAACTTGACTGGATTCATCTGGAAAGAATCCCACAAATGGTAGTGATGTCGGGTCAGCCTTGGGTGCCGAAGGAGGAGAATGAGCATTAGGTGTGTGCTGAGCTTGCACAGCAGAGCACAGCCTCCAGGACTTGACCCATAGAGGTAAGAGCCACTGACTAGCTTCCTCTAGTCTCTGATTGCAAGGAGCTCAGCTCCAGGGCATCGGGGAAGACTTGTTATGTCTTGATGGGAGGCAGCAGGTGACAGCTCAGGATGCAGCAGACTGACAAGAGTGTCCAGCAGCACAGGGAATATGTTTTCTTTCAAAAGTTAAACAGCAAGTGGGAAACAACAATGAATAGCAATTGATCTTATTAATTCATGAGACTTTACAATGTTTTGGCCAAAGAGAATTTGTATTCTGCTATTTCCACTGATGTGGATGGTGGAGAAGAGAAAATGGCATTGTTTGGAAGTGGTGGTGTGTCAGTGTCTTTTCCTGTTTGCTGTGACAAAATGTCCAAGAAAAGCAACTTAAGGGACAAAAGATTATTTTAGCTCACAGTTCCAGATTTAGTCCTTAGTTTGGAAAAAGTCAAGGCAGCAGGAAGTTGAAGTAGTTGAGAGCTGAGGGGAAATGAATGCATACTTGCTGTGTTTAGCTCTCTTTCTGCACTTACACGGCCAGGAGTCACTGCCTAGGGAATGGTGCTACCCACAGTAGGAAGATCTCCCACTTCAATTAACATCATCCAGAATCTTCCACAGATGTCCCCACAAGCCAACATGATCTAAAGACTCTCTCTCTCTCTCTCTCTCTCTCTCTCTCTCTCTCTCTCTCTCTCTCTCTCAAACTCCTTCTCTGGTGATTCTAAACTGTGTCAAGCTGACAATTAAAATTAACCATCACAGCTGGGACCCATACATGCATGGATCCATTATGCTCCTCACATACATGTATTCAGTGTGCTTCTCTACAGAGTTGCTGGGAAGCTGACACCAACCGGGTGGAGAGGGAATGACTCCACAAGGAAATGCCATGGGATGATGGTCATGGTTCCTTCCTCGCAATTGGTTTATTAGTCTGATGTCACATGTGCTCTCTGCAAGCTCCTCAGATACAGCCCTTTCCACGACGCATTGTCAAGCCAGTTGACAGACTGCTATCATATGATAATTATCACCTAGAAACCAATGAGAAAACAGGTTCCATCTGGCTAGTTGTTGTCTGGACATGGCTTCTTGATTCATTTCCTTTGACAAAAGTTTCTTTCTCTTCTCCTGACCTTCCTGTCACACTGATCTGCTCTAAGTTCCTGTCATCCCAGACATTAGGCATGATTGTTGTTTATTTTGCTTTTTTTGCCTACTCATTTGGAGTTGAAAAGATCAGTTCCCCCAGATGTGAGAGCTGTTTGTCCCCTGAAAGGCTATGTGTAGTACAGTCCAATCTCACTCATTGTGATGTGGTAGGCTCAGGTCCCCTGTTCTCAATAGGTCCCTTTGTTAGGTTAGAGTGGCATTGAGAATGGCCCTCAGCAATTCTCACACCACAGTTGCCATGTTTTATTTTGCCTTCTCTCCTTTGCCTTATTGCCTGTATGCACTGGCACTTCCCATTTGGCCTTCCAGAGCTTTACAGGATTCTCCTACTTGGCTTCATCCATTAGCTTGACACAGCCCTGAGTTAGCTATGGAGCTTCAACTGGGATTGCTGCAATCATATTGGCCTGTATGCATCTCTGTGGGCCATTTTCTTAATAGCTAATCAATGTAAGAGGGCCCAGTCCATTGTGGGTGTTGCAATCCTTAGATAGGTAGGTCTGGTTAGGAAAAGAAAGCTAGGTGAGCAAGTCAGTATGCTGTATTCCTCCATGTTTTCTGCTTTGCTTCTTGCTTGAATTAATGCTCTGACTTCCTTCAGTGATGGATTGTGACCTGGAAATGTAAGATAAATAAATAAACCCTTTCCTTGGTTGCCTTTAGTCATGGTGTTTATCCCCCAAAGAGGAAAGGAAACCAGAAAGAGTGGAGATAGAAGAGGTGGCGTGAAGCCACCCTGAGACTCACTGACCTTATCTTAATTTGGAAAACAAGAATCAACAATTATAGGGGTTAGAATACTTCTCCAGTGGAGAAGGTCATCTGCAGGTCATCTCCAGTGACCTGCAGACCCATGATTTTGGGTTCCCTGGAAACACCAGGGGCCTCACCAAGAGACAGAAGACAGCATAGTGTGTAGAAGAGGACTTGACACATGGACATGGGAGGACTCCACTTTCACTCAGTCCTACCAGCTTAGATGGTGACAAGGAGACCTGTAATAAGTGGCTTCTGTGTACATCTTCTGAACACATACCCCATAGGAAGATGAGGTGCTAGGACCATGGCTTGAGGACTCCAGGATAAGCTCATGTTGCATGGAAATAGGCAGAGAATCTTTGATGGTTCTATTCAATACTTTTACATCAGGGCTTGGTACCCTCTCCTCTGTGAGACTCCTAGTTCCTCCATGCTGAATAGAACTCCCAGCTCAGTTCAGGAAGTTGGTCTTGTCATCTGGGCAGTCTATCTGTTTTCTTTACCCTGCTAGGAAGCTAGATCTGTGCCCCCAGACCATGGCTGCATGTTGATCAGTACCAGTGCTAAAGCTTAGGCCTGTGCAGGGTTTCCTCACATCCTGCTCTTTTTGTTCTGTTATGTGGGCTCGCTTCTTCTTATTCCACAGAGTGAGACACAGCTCCCCAATTTGGAGGGCACAGGAGAAGCCCAAGACTGTGGATAGGTCCTACTAGATCTGAACACTATGCATGACTTTGAAGTAGGGTCCCTCCTTGTCCCAGCATTTGCAACTTCCAACAGTTTAGAATTGGCTGGTCTCTAAGGAGCCTTTCCGGCTCTGGCATCCTAGGCCTCGGCGGTGAATGGAATTCTGGGTGGAACGACATACAGTACGGACAGCATTTGCAGCTGTCTTGACTCCCTCTCCAGCACCAAGCACCTAGAGGGGCTCTGCAGGCAATATGCTTGTTCTAGAACTCTGCCCCCACAGCACTCATGCTGAAGGGAGAGTGGGCTGAGGAGAATAGTTTACAGACATTCCAGCACACAGCAGCATGTTCTATGTGCTCTCAACAAAGTACAAATGATTACAGGGTCTGAAACAGATAGAAATAGTGTTTATGAAAAGTCAGAATAAGACTTCATAGCATTTTAGATAAACCTTGAAAGAGAAAGAGCCGAGGCAGCACACAGCCAGGTTTCCATAGCAATAGTACTGAGTGTGTGTTAACATGCCGGCCGCTGCTCCGAGTGCTCTGCACACGGTACCTCATTTACTCCACTTGGTCTTTTGAGATTCAGACTGTGATTATTCCCATTCCTTATATAGAAACCAAGACATAGACTGGCTGAGAAAAAGGCATAGGCTCATACCACAAGCAAAGCAGGTGCCAGGATTTAGATCATAGTGGTCTGGGGCCAGATCCAGTGTCTTCATGCACCAGCTTTCACCCAAGTGGAGCCAGGTCCAGTGCCTTTAAGCACTGACTCTCATATAAGTTGAATCTGAACTGAGGAAGACTTGCCCTGTGGAATTTGATGGAGAGCAGGGTGATGTGAAGGACCATGGTTCTTGAATCTGTTTTCTGAGCATCTTCTCCTTTTTTTCTACCTGGCAATGTACAACCCAGAATGCCAGTGCAGTTTCAACACATCTGTACCCTTTGAGAAAAAGGCATAGGCTCTGAGTCCTAGCCCCAAGTATTAATATAGACCTTGTCAATTTGGTTTCAGCTGAGTTAACTCACGTAGCAATCTCACTAGGAGTCCGTTAGACTGGAAGCTTCTTTATATAAAGAAATAGACTCATCTCGAGAGAGTCTGGGTAGCAAGATATGCTATCAACATCTGACAGCTACAGGATAGAGCCGGCCTCATGGTGTGCCCAGTTCCCACAGTGACTGGTGGGGAAGCTGAAGGGAAATGGTAGCAGCTGGGGACACAGTGGGACACACGGGTGCTGGGAGCAAAAGACATAGCCTGATCTTCAGTTTAGAGGATTGGCACTGGGGTTGGCACTACACATCACTGGTCCACAGTTTCATGTTTTAAATACATATTTAAAATATTTATAAATGGATAAGGAAGTTTTATGGAGTACCCTGGACTCTGGCAGCTTAAAAACATTCAAGTGATTATTCTGAGCAGAAATTTAACTACAGACACCCACCCCTAAGCCCACTGCTAGGAACTACAGTGTTTCTGTGATTTTCCTATTCACTACAGGGGTAAAATTTTCAGCTCTGCTGATACCTCTCTTGGCAGCCAGATGCTGTCCTCTGCAAAACAATGACAAAGACACAGTAGCCATTGCAGCCACAGACACAGTGAAGTCCCTTAGCTGAGTAAGGAACTGAGCTAAGAACTGCGTTTGACTCTCAGCTGCATGGTAGAACGTTACTGCAATTCCCATATACAGAGGAGGAAGCCCATTAACTTGATGAATGAACAAACCCACTCCTAACCCCCATGCTCAGAACCACTCCAATGTGTTACTGGGAGCAGGCATTAAGCAATGCATAAACTCAAGGGCTTCATGTGGCTTTTCAGTATCCATTGTCATCTTTACTTAGAAAATGGTTGTTTTGTTTATGGAGACCAGAGTCTTTCTTTCCCATGCAGAAAGAATCCTGGGATCCAGTGTAAGAGTGTGGCGTGCAGAATATCACTTTCCAAAGGGTATTCTAATCAGGCAAACAATTGCATGTCTATATGGGAGTGGAGAGGACCATTCGGGAACAGAGGCTCAAATGATCTGCCTTCCCGGCCATCTGAGAGCTAGCTATTCCACACAGGAGCCCCTGACCTCTGCCCAGCTTGCTCAATGACCCCTGTCATAGGAGATTATGAAAAGTACCCCCATGACTGGTGTCACAGCCAGTAGATGAAACAGAGCAGAGTCATCAGATGCACATACCAGCCTCACTCAAAAGACTTCTGAGTTACCAGAGTTATCAAGGTCAGAGCCTGATGCCGGGCAGCCATGATGAACTAGACCTGCCTGTGCACCCCCATCTTCCATAGATCAGTTAAAGAGACACAAAATAGTGAAAAACAAAGGGGATCTGGTCAGTGTAGTTGCATTAGGAAGAGGAACTAATAAGGATATGCAGTGAGCCCACCCCCATCCCCAAATCCATCTCTGGGGTCCTGACATGAGGTTTGGGTTTATTTGGAGAAGAGCTATGCATAGCTAAACAATCCAAGTCGAGGTGTTGCCCCACCCATCATTGAGTCATCATTGCCTAGACTCCAGGATCTCCTGCAGGATGGTCTGGTAACTGTGAGAACTGTGTGAAATATCTTCCTGGGAGGAACTTTACCCTCTGGCTGGCACCAGGGCCAGCCTTCCCTTTCATCCAGGGTGATTCCTGGGGAAATTCCAATTCTTTGGGACAGTTTTCAATAGTCTGTTTCAATAGTCTGATTGCTAAAAGGAGGACACAGATGTCTCTCTTTAGAATACCTGCCCTCCTTCTAAGACACTGATAATCTCCGCTCTGAGCACAATGAAGTCCTAAGCACTAAGAAAGGGTCTAAGACACATCCCTGCCCTTAAAGATACTATGGGAAGCTAATGTAAGACACTAAGTACCATGATGGGAGCTCTAAACAACCTGCCCTAGGTGGAGAAGAACCATCAGACACAATTAACTCTCACACAGCGGAGGCACTGAGTGCAGACAGAAGTACAGGCTGAGAGCTCTGGGTGCCCAGAGCAGGAAGGATTGATTCTGACTGAGGCTCTCAAAGAAGTCCTGGGATATAAAACAGGTTTTGAAGGAGCAAGGGGACAAGTTAGTGTAAAACTCCTCCTAGGAGAGGAGTAATTTGCTCATTTTGAAATTAGGCTTGTGATGAGCATGAGGCTGAAGTTCAAACTGGCCTGATTTGGATTCCCAGATCTGCCTTGTCTGTAAAACCATCAATGATTTTTTTTTGTCTCAGTCTAAGAAGATGACTCAGTGAGTAAAGTGATTGCCTTGCAAACATGAAGACCTGGGTTCAATCCTCAGAGCCCACATATAAAACTGGTATGGTAGTGCATGCTTATAATCCAGTGCTGGGGAGGTCACAGTGAGAGGGATCGCCAGGCTTGCTAATCAGTCAGTGAGTTCTAGACCCACGGGAGACCATTCTCAAAAAACAACAAGGAGACAAGCAGACAGCTCTTGAGAGACAACATCTGAGTTTGACTTCTGGCTTATACAACACACACACACTATACACACACACCACACACACACACACACACACACCACATACATACCACACATACACTACACACACACCACACACACACCACACACACCACACACAACACACACACACACACACCATACATACACACACACACACACACACACACACACACACACACACACACTCACACAACCATGGTCTTTTCATCTGCAAATGCACATCAACACACCTTCTCCTGAACTGTTAGGATTGCTACAGAGGGTAAATACACTAACAATGTAATGCAGATGTTTAAGGACTGCATAATCAATAATTGTTCTGATTTTCTGTATTATTGCTATTTTCATTGCAGTGAACATTATCTCAGTCTTTTGGGCAACATACGAAACTAACGAGTTATTCTTGAGGTCAGACAACTTACAAAACTGCCTCAATGCACCTACAGACAAGTATTTGTGTCTTCCCTCACCCCAGATCCTCATGTGAACATTTGTGCATCTGGGGTCATATGGAGATATTATTGAAGTGTTTTTTGATATTTGGAGGAGGCATTCCCTACACCGTGCTACTGTTTTGTTTTTTCCAATTTTTTCTTCATTCAGTAAGCTCTGCCTTGGAAGGAACACTCTTTGGGTTATCTTCAACTCCAATAACAAGCACATAATCTCCATCAGCATAGTTAGTATCTAGGTGAGAGCCCTGCCCTGGCCACAGCCTGGCTCTGATCCCTGGAGCCTGGGTAAACCACAACCAAACAGTGACAGTGTTGGGCCAGTGAGGACCTTCAAGGCCCAGAAACAAATAATGTCTCAAGACAAATACAGGTGGTCCTGTGCCCAAGAGTCCATGTGTCCTGACACAGGTCAGCATGAGGATACAGAGCTCCATGCCCTGGCCAGCTTGTCTTGGCTACTGCCTTTGCTCTGCAGACTTGGGCCACAGTGAAATCTAAAGTCTCTTTCTTCTTGCAGTCTGCCCTGCACTCCCCCTTCCTCCCTGCTCTGAAATCCAGAGCCTTCCTGGAGGCCCACATTCTACATGCAGCTCCTACTTCCAAGGGCACCCTTGGGATGCATCTCACAGCACTGTGTGCTCTCCAGGGGCCTTCACAGCTAGGGTCCCCAGTTTATAGTTAATAAAGCAGTACAGTTGAAGACACATTGAACTATCTCCACAGTGTGGGAGCTGATGAGATGCAGGGAGTGTTGACTTTCAAGGGTTTAGCTTCTGTTCCACTGACACCAGGGATACCAGCATATTTAATGTCAACTGGCAACTCTGGCTGTGAGTGCAGACTGGAGAGTGGAATCTGAGGCTCTGTGAGGGCATTATGGGAAGCTGTGGCTGGAAGTAATGGGGAGATGATGGGAAAAGAAGACAGAACAGAGTGGTGACATGCAGCATGGCAGAGGACAAGGTACAGTGTGTGTACAGTTGTGCATATTCCGACTTTCTGTCTTGGACTTTTGAAAATGTTTTTGACCCTCAAGACCCCCAACATGGCAGTGGGCCCAGACCCTTCCTCTTGAGAAGGAGGTGATCTTCCATGTGCAGGCACAGTGAGTTCTCTCTGCAGCTCAGTACACTTCCCTTCCTCTTTATTAGTAATTTGAAAGCTGTCTCCCTCCTCCCGTTGGAATATCCTTCTCCAATGTGGAGTTTACTTGTCCTGTGTTGGACTATACATGACATGGAATCGATGAGTTAATTAATCAGAAAATGTTAGTGTAATAGATACGCTGCAGGGTAATTGCACATGGTGGTAAGTACTCAGTGTGTGGCCATGTGAGTCTGAACAATAACGTACTATCCACTTACCTGTTCTTCCGTCTCTTTTGTAAAATGACAGCAATAAAAGCATGGACCCTCTAGGCCTCCTACAAATTTTAAAAGTTAATGAATGCAAGATGTATAGCCTAGTCTCCTGTATTGAAAGGCTTGTCACATGCTAGTATCCAGGGATAAGTGTAAATCATGACAATGGACACCACCATCACTGTGCATTCTGTTGCTGTATGGGTAGCCAGGTGGCCCAGCGCCTCCAGGAGACTCTCATTTACCTGAGATAATTGAAATAGATATGGAAGGAAATATATTGATGGCAAATAAAAGTCCATTGTTTATTAATACGTGGCTTACTCTTCCAGCCTACACCCAGGGCTTCTGTGAGCTGGGGTACACATGCAGACCTTTCCTGGGGCTTCACTTAAGCACTTAACTCACTCTGAGCACCATAAAGGCTGGCTCAGGACACTGAAGAGAATGATGCTTCACCTAAGCCTTGAATAAGGCAAGTGTGAGTGTGACTTGCCCACTTCAGCTCTCCTGAACTCAGAGCAGCACCAGGTCTGTGTAGAAGCCCCCCAAGTCCAAGAGAGATTCCACAGCTCTAGGACACAGACCATAGGCAGAGTTGTGTCTGCTGTGTACACCATGGAGAAGGCTGAGGATGGGGTGGGTGTGTTGCTGGAGGACAGTCATCTTAGAACAAGGAAGTGGTCTCTGTTGGAAGATAGACAGTGGCATAGCATGGTGGGAATCACGTGGTGTGTGCCAGAGGGTCAGTAATGTGTGACCCTTTGTGTGGACCTAGAGAGGGAAGAACATGAAATATCTGAAACATACTTTAGATGCTCACATAGCTGGGATCTGGACATGACTGAGCTTGCACTGACTTCTTTTTATTTATTTCTTTATTTAAATTAAAAGCAATCTTATTTTACATGCCAATCACAGTTCCCTCTCCCTCCCTTCCTCCCACTCCCCTACCATTTCCCCAACCCACCCCCATCCACTCCTCAGGGAGGATAAGGCCTTCTAGGGGGGATCATTAAAATCTGTCACATCATTTGCAGCAGGACCAAGACCCTCCCCCCTGTATCTAGGCTGAAGAGTATCCCTACATAGGGAATGGACTCCAAAAAGCCAGTTCATCTACTAGGGATAAATACTGGTTCCACTGCTGGAGGCCCCATAGATTACCTAAGTCCATCTCCCGCCACCCCGACACCCATGTTCAGGACACCTAGTTCAGACTTATGCAGGTTCCCCAGCTGTCAGTCTAGATAGAGCCCATGAGCTCCCAATTTCTCAGGTCAGCTGTTTCTGTGGGTTTCCCCAGCATGGTCTTGACCCCTTTGCTCACATACTTTCAGGGGCCATTTCCATAGTTCATTACTTTGAAAGAAACAGAATTCTTTCTGTCTTCATGGAAAAAATAGTGCACTCACTCATTAGTTCACTTGGCATCTGTTGTACTTCTCAATGCAGAGGACTGGATTGTACATTGGTATTGGTCAGGAATGCTAAGAAAAAGGGAAAAGGCACTGCTGAGGCTGGGGTGCAGCACACAGGTAGGGAGTTAGTTTGCCTAGCACCTGGATCCTCCATGTTTGATTCCCCCACATATTTTAGCCTAAATGAGGACACACAATCAACACACCAACCACTCTGGTTAATTGTGATGGCAAATCCATCCTCAGTCCTTATGGGTCATTGCATCCTTCACTCCTTCCACCATTGAGTGACCTTTCCTGGGGAGCAGGTGAACATCTACTCACCCCAGAGAGAGCACCAAGAACAGACTAAAAACATGATTCCACCCAAGTTTAGCTCAATGAATTAATGAGTTTATTGAGGTTACTCGAGGTTTTAATTGTCAACTGGATACAACCTAAAATTGCCTAGGAAGAGTGTGTCAATGAGGGATTGTCCATATGGGGTTGGCTTGTGGGTATGTGTTTATTGTATTGTCTTAATAATTCCTTCATCAATGAGGGAGGATCCAGCCTGAAAGGGAGCAGCATGGTACCCTAGACTATAAGGGCAGGGAAAGCTGACTGAGCACTAAGCAGACATGAGTTCATGCCTCTCTAGTCCTGCCTGTGAATGTGATGTTAGAAAATGTCTGATGTTCCCTGCCTTGACTTCTCTGCTCTGCTGGGCTGTACTCTGGAACTGTGAGATGAATAAGGAAAAAAGGATCCGCTCTGCTGAGGTTGAGGTCAGCTCACAGGTAAAGAGCTAGTTTACTTAGTATAAGGAAACGCTATCTTCAATGCCTCCACATATTTAGCCTAAGCTACTTTCCCCACTAAGTTACTTTTGTCAGGGTAATTTATCACAGCAACAGAAATGGGACTAGAATAAATATGAGTGACTCAAAGGCAGATGAGTCACAAAAAAAAAAAAAACCTCACTCCAGAATGGGTGATGACTTGCAAAAGCCACATCTGTGAAACTTTTGACACAACTTGTAGGCAGCTCCACTGAAGAGTCTCCCACCCCCTAGCAATTACTCACTGCTTATGTACATGGGGGTGGGGTCTTGTTATCTTGTAACTTTATGAGTTTCCTGGGCCTTGTAAGTTTCCTTAGTTGCCTAGAACTAAAGAGCTTCACTTTACCTTCCACAGGGAAACCTTTCAAATCACAGTACTTGACTTTACCATATGCCCAAACTATTGTCCTAGGGAGCTGAAATACCATGGCCTCTTCTCTTTCAGCGTGCATTTTGATTCTTAAAGTCCTTGGAGGGTGGAGGGCAACAGTTCTGATTCCAAGCCAGTGTCTACTTCTGTCCTCTCATTGTCCATGGGCAATGCAACTGAAATATGTGAAACCCACTGAAATGGGAGTCAAAAAACATGTTTCTTTGGAAACTGATCTGAATACCTTTGAATGGCTCTTAGATGAATCGTCAAAAATTATGTAACATTTGTTACACATGAAACAACTATTAAAGGTTAAAGAAAAGCACAAAATATATTCTGGGCTTACATTAATTTTGTAAGTGTCTTCAGGACATCAAAAGATCATTGAATACATGTGTACCTAAGCATTTCAAGATGAACAAAGATCCATACCATGCATCACTTTCCTCAACTCTCTGGTCTAACCATCTTTCTCAAATAATCTAACTGCTGTCCCCACTGCAGTGATAAAAGGGCTGCTACTGTAATTATGACTTGAGTAAAGAGCTGTGACAGGAAACAACAGTGTGACCTACTTAGGACAGTCCTTGAAGTAAAGGAAGAAGGCAGCCAAGCTAAGGTGAAGGAAGTGACAAGGGCAGAGGAAGCTAAACTGTGACTATATGTCACAGAACTGGAACCACCACCGACAATGGAAGGAAGATTGTGTGGTTCTTCCCACCAGCGCAGATGCTCCAGTGGAAGCACAAGGAAGAAAACTTGTGGGCTTCTGGAGGGCTGTTAGGACTTCTACTTCCAAGAGAAAGTTCAGGCTGCTGTGTGACTTCCCTGGGGTGGAAGGAAGGACACCAGGTGAGGTGTGGCAGGGATGAAGTGATAAAGTTAAATGACCCATAAAATAGATCTGTGCATGAGCAGAGACAGAGCCCTGTGTTGTGGGAGCAGAGGAAATGGGAAATGGGAACAGCATTGGTTCTTGGAACTTGTGGATATCAAACAAACAAGACCTTTACATAAATAACATAGTATTTACATATAACTGACTCACATCCTCCTGTGTCTTGAATACAGAATAGACACTATGCAAGTCACTGTAATAATATATCATTTAGGAAATGGTAAGAAGAAAGTCTGTACACATTTACAATAGGAGAAATGTACTTCAACCAGTTTCCATCTACAGGTAGTTGAACTCCCAGATACATAAAGCATAACTGTGGATGTCCAGCTCACTACCTAAATTTGTGATGCCTTTTGTTTTATTTTGTTTTGCTTTGGTAGTTTTGAGACAGGGTATTACCACATTGTCCAGACCAGCCTTGAACTCAAAATGCTCCTGACTCCACCTCTCAAGTGCTGAGACTACTGATGCTCATGGACATGCCCGGCTACAAAACTTGTGACATCTATTTGTGTGTGTGTGTGTGTGTGTGTGTGTGTGTGTGTGTGTGTGTGTGTGTGTGGTCAATAAGTGTTCTCCTCAATCCCTCTCCATCTCACCTTTTGAACTTACCTTCTCTCACTGAACCTAGAGCTCACTGATTTCAGCTAGTCCTCCTGACGAGGGTCCATGCATCCTGTCTCTACCTCCCAAGCTCTTGAATTTGAGGCATGTACCCCTTGCATCTGGCCTTTTATGTGGTTTTTGGGGATCTGTGTAATGATAAGTCTTCACGCTATAGCCACCTGAATTCCACCTGCCACCACATTAATGTCCCAAGTAGCATACGAGACTTATATTAGGTACAAATGCTGCTTGGCCAATGACTAGGATTTCTCATCTGCTAGCTCAGTCTTAATTATCATAAACCTATATATTTTATAGGACTTATCTTATGGAGGACGCCTTTCACTGGCGTCCTCTTCCTAGGTCACCTGGTGACTCCAGAGCAGAGATTAGGAGGAAGAACAAGAGAAAAGGAACAACTTCTTGTCCTTGCTTATATATGAGTCTGCCTGCTATGTCACTTTCTTCCTGTATCACAAGACTTCTTTTTTACTACATTTCCCAGAATCCTCCTCAACTCATAGTCCTGCTTACCTTGCTGCCTCATTGGCCAAACAGTGCTTTATTCAACAACCAATAAGATAAACATACACAGAAGTACATCCCCCATCATCTCCTCTTTTCTGTCTAAATAAAAAGAAGGGTAACTTATCTTTTATAATAACTGAAGAAAATTATAACCATAACTATCTGTCTCCAACTCTATCAAAGACCACAGAAGGATAATATATAAACTCTAGAATTGACCAAGGTATCTCACTACCGTACAGTCACCCAAAGTTCCTCTGTAATGTTGGGACATCCATCTTTAGCCTATAAGCCACAGTGTGTTTGGCACACTTCTCCATTTTAGCAGAAACCCTTCAGGACTGTTCATCTTGTTTTGAAAGTTCAGCAGTCACTTTCTTGTGGGTCCTGTATGTCCAATTTATATAGCAACAAACAGTCCAGGGAAGAGCAGTTTCTTGCCCAAATGGCTAATCTTACCATGTTGAAGGCAAACTCCATAATGAGTTTCTTTGATGTCCATCCTCCTTTCTGACTTAATTGGTGAGCTGGGAGCAGTTGTGTCCCACTGTCAAGAAAAACCCTAAACCATTTAAATGCCATATATTCTGTAGGTCTTTGAAAGGTTTGAAGAATATTTATCCATCTCAAATATATCTCTGTATTTTCAGAAAACCTAACTAACCTAATTATAAGTTCTGACTACTATAGGTATAAACACAATACCAAACAAGAGGAGAAATACACATATCACAAAATTGACCTTAAAGTTGTATCAATAAATGAAAATCCATACTAATGTAAAGTATTCATTCCTATAGATCTGAATTCAGGCCCTCGTGCTTATATGTCCAACAGCTTATTGACTAGGCCACCTCCTCAGTCCCTAAATTTGTGATGCCTTAAAAAGAAATACTCTGAGGAGTGGATGGGGGTTAGATGGGGAGATGGTAGGGGGAGTGGGCAGTCGAAAAGAACTGGAATTGGTATGTAAAATCAGATTGTTTTTAATTTAAATTTTAAAGTTAATTTTAAAAACAGAAATACCAGGCTGGTGAGGCAGGTTAGCAATGAAAAACTCATGTACATAAGCCTGACAAACTGGGTTCTATTCCCATATCCCACATGATGGAAGGAAAGGTATAACTTCCAAGAGTTGTTCTCAGACCTCCACACACATGTTATGGCATGGCACACACACACACACACACACACACACACACACACACACACACACACACACACACCACTAGATTATTCTGGACTCTGAATGCTATAATACTTGCCTGCCAGACAAGATGTATTTACTGGTGCAGTAGTGGCATAAAGATTAACAGGGTTACCAATTGTTTGTAATTGGAAATGAGTCCTGCTCCACAGGAAGGAAATCATGCCCAATTAGTTCTACTCTCAGTCTTAGCCAGAGAAACTTCTCTCTGCAGTGAGCAGCAGTCAATGCCCAGACTCAAAACAGGTCAGAGTGCTTGTCTTAATTATGGTTACTGTTGCTGTGATGAAACACTATCACCAAAAGCAACATGGGGAAGAAAGGGTTTATTTCACTTACAGTTCCATGTAACAGTTCATCATCAAAAGCAGTGAGGGCAGGAGTCTGGAGGCAGGAGCTGATACAGAGGCCATTGAGAAGTGCTTTTTACTGCCTTGGACCCAGGACCACCAGCCCAGGGATGGCATCACCCACAATGGGCTGGAACTTTCCCCATCAATCACCAATTAAGAAAATGCCCCACAGCTCTATCTTATGGAGGCAATTTCTCAATTGAGGCTCCCTCCTTTCAGATGACTAGCTTGTATCAAGTCGACTTAAAACTAGCCAGACAGTGCTGAGAATAAATGACTATTGAGTGCTTATCCCTAAATGGGACATCTATAGCAGCATCTACATCCCCTAAAGGTTGAAAGAATGTCATGAGAAAGCATGGAGGCAAGAATGTAAAAACTGGAGGATGAGGAGAAATGCCATGAAATGGTGTCTTCCAGACCTGACATCACTATTGTTCTCATGAACTCACTGCAGCTGTGGCTATCTGTGGAAGATCTGGTCAACAAGATCAGTGAACATTCCAGCAGGCAACACTAATTAGACTCAGTAGATTTATTAAAATGGAAAAATATATGAAAATAGGACAAGGACTTGCTAAAGGTGTGTGGAAAGAGGTAGGGGTGAGTATGATGAGGATACTTTACATACATTTATGGAATTTTCAAAGGATAAATAGAGGATATTGTTAAAAATTAATTTAAAAAATAAATTCTATTCATGGTTTTGTGGGATAAGCCATTAATATAGCCAAACTTTGATATAACTTTTGGAAGTCTTGTGTGATTGCATAGAGCATAATCTCTACAAAGACCCAGGCAGTTGGTTATTTTTCTCTTGTTTGGTATTTATTGGCTGTACAACTCAGAGAAAGCTGTAGAGATCCAGGAATATCATGTAGAGAAGGGGCGACTTTATCTTTTCCTGCCCACCCCATATTTGGGTTTACCATTTGAAAAAAAAAAAAAAAAACAATGGCTCCCTCAGTCACTGTACTTGACAGTGAGCCTAGGTCTTGGGCAATTTGACTCCATGCTTTGAGCCTCATTGCAAGTAAGTAGGTGCCGTCACCCTGGTGTCACAGGTGAGCAAATCAACAGACATTCATCAGTGTGCCTGTGTCAAAATCAGAGCTAATTTCTGAGACTTTACAAGCAAATTAGAAGAAAGCCTTTTCCTAGAGGCACTCAAGGTTTTCTGAAGACAGATGCTGAGACAGTGCATCAGAACAGGAAAGAGGAAGAGAAAGTGCATCAGAATAGGAAGAAGAGAAAGTGCATCAGAACAGGAGGAGAGGAATGACTTTTTCTGCAAGGCTTCCTATGAAAATCCACATCTAGCTGGATCTCAAAGGATGAGCCAGCTTTCTGTGTATTGAAGGGCAATTCTAAGGATCATTGTAGAAGTGTGGCGGTCTGAAGGAAAGCAGTTCTCTTCCTGCCACCGTGTGGGCTGTTTGGAGAGAAGCTGAGGACGTGAGTTGAGCTCCTTCTACATGGAGCTCTCTGGGGTTGTCACACAAAAGCAGGACAATGGGTAGAGCTTCCTTGCACTGCTTTCTACCAACTTCTTCCCTGCCCCATAGCACATTTGCCTATGTCTCCTTTTCTCTCCTTCTTTGTGTGATATTGGCTTCAGATTTGATTTGAACTGAAGCCTTTCCCTGCATACACACACTCCAGGGAACTTCATTTTCATGGGGTATAGCAAGAGAATGCTTCAGGACAGGAAGATAACTGCTATTCTTGAAATTCCTTCTGAAATCCTAGGCCCCTGTATTGCCTCTCAGGTGGAGTTATTTCCTGACATGTTCTGAGAAACTTGGAAAAATAATTCAAACGTTGGTACAAAAGGCACTAAATGGGAAATGTTGAGGAGCTGCTGGGCTTCTATTACAATATCAGCTAATTGTCCCAATCTGAGTTCTTTCCCAAGGCTGGGCAGCTTGTGCTCCTGCTTTTATGCCTCAACTCACCCATCCATAAAGTTCTACATGTGCAATGGGAAAGTTAGAGAGTATGAGCGCCACCTGAATCCCATGCCACAAATAATGAAATAAATTCCCAAGAAAAGTGACTTCTCTAAGGTCACAGAGAGACGCACTGACTTGTTTGGTTATCCATCCATCTATCCATCCATCCACCCATTTCATCAGCACACCCATCTGTCCACACATCCATCCATCCATCTATTCAATGTAGCCACCCACCATTCTACTCCTTCCTCTCAGCACATGCACTGTGGTGTTTTCCCAGTGCCTGGTCCTGTGTGAAGGCTAGATTCTAACAGTAGATAAAATCGACTGACCTCTGTCCTTGTGGATAATATGAGGTTAAATTTTAAATATTAAACAGAACAAAGAAACACAACTACAACTGAGATAAACAAGGTGCTAAGATAGATAATAAAAAGGAGTGAACATTCAAGCTGAGATTTGAAGAATAAAAACAGAGTAAGGTAGCTAAGGAATGAGAGGGCAGGGTCTCACGCAGCCCAATCTAGCCTCCTACTTACTATGTATCTAAGGATCACCTTGAACTCCCATCCTCTTTCCCCACTTTTAAGAATTGTGATTACAGGCGTGTAACACCATTCCCAGTTTGTGTGATGCTAAAAACTGGACCCAAGGCATTGTGAATGATATGCAAAGATGCTACCAAATGGTCTTGTGCAAAAGTCCTGAGACAGTTGCAAAACCATAGTTGCCAAAAACAATAAGAGAATGGCCAGTATGAAGCCCCAGTGGAGGATGTGTGGGCTGAGAGCAAACCTGGGAGAAGCCAGAGTCTGAAGTCCATAATTCTTCATACCCATCCAAAGAGAAAGTATAGGCTTCGGAAAATAAAAGGCAAACTCTTCTCTGCAGAAATAAAACCACTCGCCCTTCTTCTGATCAACCCAGGTTGAGTGAATTCAGATATATACAAGAGGGATTTGGGTCTGATCATGGGATTTAGTTTTGAGATCCAGGAAGTTTCTGTCATTGGCAGCCTCACTTCTTCCTTTTTGTCCTTCTAGCCTCTAGGTAGAGGGAGGATTTTGCTGTTAAGGGCACCTTTAGGCTGTCATTTCCGAAGTTAGGAAACTTTGGACCTGATTGACAGGTGCTGATCAAATTTGCAGGTGTGCACTGCAATGCATGCTTGTTGCTTGACTGAGCAAGGTGCATTTGCAAGTATGATTTTTCACAGGGAGAGAATAGCAAATAAGAAACAAGAGGCCTTTGTCTCCTACTCACTCAGAAAACAGGAATTAAGGCAGCCAAAAGGGAAGTCTGCTTCACTTACTGAATGATTTACCTTGTACTCCTCATAGTGATGGTTCCTTAAAGAACCAGAAAAAGATGCTTAGTGACTGGTGGTTGAGGGTGATGAACAAAAAAGGGAGAGGCAGCTAGGAAGCTGGTATCTCCTCCAGTCCTCTTCCCCTAGCTGATTCCCTTGCCTTTACCTATTCTGGCTGGCTTAAATACTAGTTCCTAGAACTAGGTAGACATGATCCCCACCCAGCGCCCTGCAGTAAATACCAACTCCTGCCCCATAGGAGAATCATGAACACTCAACCCATCTTAGATTACAGCCTCAGCCATGGCCCCTGAACTCAGCCCAAAAAAAGGTCCTTGTTGAGGTCCACTTTCAATCCTAGCCCTTATCTTATTTCAAACAAGAACTCCTTGCTTGGCTTGCAGACCAAGCTCTTCAACTCACAGAGCTGATTACACATGCCTACACATTGGTCTCTTATTGCCCAAGCACAATATTTCATGCTTTCTGGCATACAGCATCTTTCTATACAGACCTCTGAACATGCATTTTCACTCAAGATGGGTCTTCTCTGCTGTCTCATTAGAGCAGACTAACAGTTGAGGGGACACTGTCTCGGGTCCTCTAGTACAAAACTGCCCACCAGGGCATGAGACAGAAATTTGGAACTGAGAACCTCTGCACCAATCTGCCTCATTGTTGTCCTTGTGTGATCATAGCTGGTATCCACCCAAGAGCTTAGAGGGCCCATGACACTTACACAGAGGGCAGTAAGATGCAGCCTTCTTGCAACTGAGATGCCATTCATGAGCTTTCACTCTCTCAAGCCCTTTTCCCTTGCCTCCTCTCCTCATGTTGTAAACAGAATATTTTAGTCACCATAGTGACCATAGCCATCAAAAAGAAACCTGGGGCTAGACTTAACTCCACGGTCCCTGGCTCGTTTCTCATCTATATGTGGACTCAGGAGTCAGTATTCCTTCCTTGCTCAACTTACAGGGTGTTTATGAGAGGAAATGAATGGGTGAGAACTAAGAGTCATAGAATATGCCTATGATAGAACCATGGTGCCTGGATTCTCAGTCTTGTATAGAATGGCTATGTGACCTTGAATGGGTCAATCAAGCTCAGTTTGCTCTCTCTAAGGTAGGGCAATAACTATACCTTTCATTATTAATATTAGGGCTGAGGGTGTTTCCCAGAGTTCTTGCCTAGTGTGCTTACTGGTTATTCTTGAGCGTCAACTTATAGCCTAGAGTCCTCTGAGAGACTAAGTTCACAGTTGAGGAATCTCCTAGATCAGATTAGCCTGTGCAGATGTATGTGAGGGATGCTTTTGATTATAAATGGATGTAGGAGGGTCTGACCTACTGTGAGCCACACTGTTCCTGTGGCAGATGGTCCTAGGCTGTAAGAAAAAGCTAGCCTAGCATGAGCCAGGGAGTGAACCAGCAAGCAGCATTCCTCTGTGGTTTCTGTTTCAGCTTCCTACCCTGACTTCCTGAAGTGATGAACTGTGCCCTGGAAGTGTAAGATGAGATAATCCTTTCCTCCACAAGTGGCTTTTGGTCAGAATGTTTTATCAAAGGAACAGGAAGGAAACTAGAGTTCCTAGCGTGTGTGAGTCCCTTGGCTCTACCCCTGTGCTCCCTTTCTCGTTAGTAACTATTAAATTAGTATTCACAGAAATTACTTAGCATAGTGTTGGCACACAGTGGCACCATTATTGTTTGAAGTTGCTGCTTTTATGATAAAGAGAATGAAAGCTCTGGTTGTGTTAACATACCTTCATAGCACAGGTCACAGAGAGGGGCAGACCTGCATTCATTCGCTACGCTAGCTTAGTCCTGTATCATAGGACTGAGTCACAGAGGATTAACTGATGTCCTTGCGTTCAGCTTCATCATGCATGGTAAAAGAAAAATGAATCACAGGGGAGTGAAGGAGAAAACACACATTTACCTAGAACAGAATTAAACCCATAGTAAACACTGGGTACATGACATAACCACAGTGATAAATAAGAAGAATGGTATTGCTGCAGGCAGTTCCAGCCACCTGGAACATCAAGGTCACCAGCAGACAACATCCCACCATCAAGGGAGGTGAGAGGCTCTACCAGGGATCACCTTGACACAAGTTTTGCATATTCTAAACACATGCAAATTAAATAAAGCTCAAAGTGTAGTTGATCAGCTAGCTGTCTGGTAGAAAGATTTTTTTCTAGGTCGCTAGTCCCTTAAGACTAGGTACCTTTAGTGCTAAAATCTGTTGTTCTGTGAGTTCCTGCTCCTAAGCTGGTGATGAGTCAGGGACAGTGTGCATTGTATGTCCCATCCTTGACAGACTCTTTTACCATCACAGTCCATATATATACAGTACTGCCAAGTAGTTTTCCACACAGTGTGAAAATCCTTCCTTCTGAACCCATTTGACATCATAAAGGACTGAGTTATGTAAGAGGATGTGAACCTCCATGCCTAGGGAGCACGGCTGAGGAGCCTGAGTGTTGTGGGTGGAATACATCAGGCTTGGCTGGGTTCCTGCACCAGTCTGAGAGTATCACTCTTTGCCTGTCAATCTAAGATGACAAGAAGTGACCTCCTAGAGTGGGCTGGCTGACATACCCAAGGCCTGGCATACCTCCCTGCCAGACCCATGGATATTGGTGATGAACTCTCTCAGAAGAATGTGGGAAAGCGTCATCCCCAGGCATGTTTGTGTTTATTCCTCAGTCAGTATGCATAGGGTTCCCTGCATCTTATGCACCAAGAAAAAATGGCAGACTTGAAAGGACTTTACTTTCACAGAGCTTTGTCTCAGTTGTAGGTAAAAAGATACACCACAAAGAACATGATTTGAAAATATGTAACCGATGAGTCCATCCCATGCAAGAGGCATTGTGGAAGAAAGATGAGGTCAGTAGTCAAAAAAACACCTTGTAGACAGTGAAGGTGGCTGAGTGGGTCAAAACATGAGCCACTCACATATGAGAGCCAGAGTTCAGATCTCCAGAACCTGTATAAATGTCAGGCAGGCAGAGCAGTCAATTATAACCCTAATTCTCAGGAGGCAGAGACAGAGGATCCCTGGAGCAAGATCATTCAGTGACCTCTGATTTTGACATTTAAAATAGAGAGTGGTCAAGGAATGCACCTGTGGCCTCTACATATGTGTGCACATACATACATACATACACAAATTTTAAACATAGCACCCATATCTTACATAAGCAAATTGCTTGCATTTGTTTATTTATCCCTCTGCTAAAAGCACTGTATAATTATTATGCAGATTCCCATAGGAGTTGCAAAGAATTATGCAGCCTTTATAAGGGGCAAGGCACTTGTGTGTGTCACTCATTTCTCTCTCAGAGCTCTGCCCACAGGGTATAGATAATAATGATAGGATCAGATATATCATGTTATTGAACACTCAGTGCTTAGAACTGTGGGTCATTTATTGGAGTTGCTAGCTGGATCTTGGACTCTGACTTATGAAACAGGAGCAGCGTGAAATCTTGAAGCTCTCTGTTGGTTGGTACGCCCTTCTGCTTTGGAGAACCTGCATTCTACCTTTGCTGTTTCTAGTAAAAGGACTACTTACCCACTTCCTCTGGTCCTTTGGGTATCCCAGGCCATGAGCAATCTTGAGTTGTATGAAGCTGTTCACACAAATGGCTAGGGCAATAGTGACACTCTGAAGACCTGTGTGTGAGACATCCTGACACTGATCCTGGAGATGTTATGGTCTCTGGCTCCTCTGAGGCTCCTTTGTAGCCACCCAATACACTTTTACCTTGTTAGTCTCCATCCAATTCCAATCTTGTCTTCCAAGAACACACACTAACAAATCCTGTGTCTTAGACAGAACTTCACAGATACATACTTCTGCAGACACAGAAGTGCAATTTTAGTGGAAAAGCTCTGCAGGGGAAGAGAGCAGGAAGCAGGAGGGCTCCCCCGCCTAGGGCCTTCAAATGGCCAGAGACACTGTGACTCTTGAACTCAAGAGCCTACTATGCTGGTAAGCACTATAAGTCATATGCTCCCATTCCCATTTTCAAACTGTCCCATTGACTCAGTGTTCTGACTCAGTGTCCACAGTGTCTCTTGTCCTGTAGCTTGCAATGTGCAATCATAGGGTTGGAAGGCAGTGAAATAAGCTAGTGCTGACCTTCTCAAACTGGAGCAAGAATTCTGCAGATTGCCAAGTCACACACTAAATATCCTAGACCTTAAAGAGCTTTAATCCTTTAGCCCTACACACAGTTACAAGTTTACCTTCCCTCCATCCTCATCCCAGCTATTGCCATTCTTTCTCTGTATCAGGTACACAAGGTCATCTCCCATCTCTCTCCACACACACACACTCCTGAGGATGAACCCCAGTGTCTATACTTGCTATACAGGTACACGCCACCTCTTTCCTCTACACACACACACACACACACACACACACACACCTGATTATACAGCCAGGGTCTCACATATGCAAGTGCACCTATCTATCTATAATATGTCTATCTATATCTATTTCTATCTCTGTATTTATCCATATCTACACACATAATCTGATGATGGAGCCAGGATCTCACACACGTACATGAACATATATATAATATATATATATATATATAATATATATATATATCCACATAGACACCTGGAGACAGGTGCAAATACACTTCTCTATCTATCTACTTACCAATTTATCCTCTATTATCTATCTATATCTATTTCCATCTCTGTCTACACACACACACACACACACACACACCTGAGGACGGAGCTAGGGTCTTACACATGCTAGGCAAGTACAGCCCCTCTAAGCTCCATCTCAGGCCTTTCTTGTGCTTTCCCAGGTCACATATTGCTGCTGAGTCCTGTTCAGGTCTTCTGTCCTCTGCATACAGCTTCTCTTCTGGCCCTTTGCCTAACCAGCTCTTCCTTGTGGTCATTTTTCAACTCAGTCACAGCTGCTATAGAGCTGCTAGAATCAGCCCACCGCCCTCCCCTGGCCTCGTTGTATTCTCTTTCTAACACCTGCAGTATCTTCTGTTTTTATGGTGGCTCTCTCTCCTTTTGAAGCATAGGCTCCATGACAGTGGAGACTGTGTATCCAGTTCTCATCCCTGTGTTTGGATGCTAGTTTAGGATAAGAGTCTGAGGACAAGGCTGCCATTGCCTCAAGGCCAGACTGTGACTAATCTGGATAAGCCCATGGCACTGAAACACTGGCCTGCTCTCCACATAGAACTGTGCCCCCATAAAGGCAGCCCTCAGCCATCTCCACTGACTTTCCCACTGCAGGAGACCACAGTGTATCCAATAAACTCTCCACCTCTTCCCCTTCTGTGTTGTAAATTTTGTTGCCACCTGAATCGCTGACCTGGTGCAGCGTGTTAGAAACTGGCTCCTACTTTCTGCCCAACACATACTATGTGTTCAGTGGACATTTGTCCAACGTGTAAACTGAAGAAGAAATAGAATGTTGTTCTATGTGGAACTACAATGCACATCTAATGAATATGAAAGCTCTAATGGAGAGAGGGAGGGAAGGAAGAGAGGGAGAGGAGACAGAGAGAGGAGGAGGAGAGAAGGGGCAGAAACAGAGGAAAGGAAGGATGAGATGGAGGGAAGGAGGAAGAAAGGCAGGGGAGAAAGATGAGATGGATGGAAAATGGGAGAGATGAGATAAAGGTGTGAAGGAGGGAGCAGAGTAGGACCCCATCATCCAGATGTTCCCAGTACAGCTCAGAGAATAATCAACGTCAGACCAGCTTCTCTGCAGGGACAGTTCTGAGCCCCCGGTGAGTTCTGAAGCCGCAGGATCCAGGACTCCTCAGTCAGTCTGCCTTTCCCCTTGCTTTCAGCAAGACACCCACACAGTGAATTTAGATCCCACAATCAGTGAGCCTGGCCTGCTTCTAATTCTCAACCACATGCACACAGTCGCATCTCATTGGCCTCCTGGGCCGGGTCATCAGTACTCCAGCTGGACCTTAATTGTCCAAGCTGCTCAGAGGAAGATGGCTGCCGCTCTGCAGCCGTCCAGTCAGAGCTCTTGGCCCTGGGTGAAGAGAGATGCCAGCAAGCTGAGGGAAGAAATACTGGCACAGAGCAGGGTGGCTTAGCTTGGCCTGTCCCTGAGAGGCCCTGGGTATTCAGGTCCCTGTTCACCTCCAATGCTGTACCACATACTGTACCCCAGTCTGCTTCACCATGTGCAGTTGCTGTAATGCTCTCCCCGCCCCATTGCCCAACAGGTGGATAAACTGCTACTCTATCTGGATAGGCAGCACACATCCTGGCCTGGGGCCAGCACCCAGTCAGCACTGGCTGTAAGAGCAAATGAGACTGTTTGTTCAGTAGCTGACTCCTTATTGCCACCTTGACATGGGACTTGCTGAAGTCATTAAGAATTCCCAGGAAGTCCAGAAGTACGCATGTCTTGGGTCATCACAATATCTTAATGTTCTGGCAACAGTAAATAGCGGTTGAATGTAACAGAGAACTGGTAAGGGTTTGCCTACTAAACAACAAAGACACCCTGGATGTGTCTCAGAATCCTAGACAAGCGTGATTTCATTTAGAGGAAGTGGGAGCAAACACATGCATGATGGTAGTCCTGCATGGGTCAGAATTGGAGTCAGAGCATGGAAACATGGGAGGGGCACTGTCCTCTGAGTGACAGACATATAACATATTTAATGACAAAACTAATATTGAATGAGAGTCCCACCTGAAAGTCTCGAGTTATTCAGGTGTATTGTGTGGGGGTGAGTACCTAAACATCCTCCCACATATGTGTATGTTGTAGCTCCCTCCCCTCAAAATGAAGCTGTCCCCGTCACCTCATTATCCTGTATTTACCCAAGAGGCTGACACACTTCCAGGGACTGAAGCCAGGAGCTAAGGAGAAATGTCAGAGAGGGAGGCCTTAAAGGAAGTGACAATTACAAGGGAGCTAATACAGGGAGTTCCCTCCCATGGAGGAGCTGTCAGGGACAATGGCCAGGCCTGGAGATTTATTGATACTAAGTGAATGGTGCTACAACCAGGAGTGACTATCAAAGGGCCCCTGTGAGCAGGAGGCTGGGCTGGGCCTCCACACTGAGCAGGTTGGGGGCTTTCCTGCCCTGTGTCTCCCAGAAGGAGAGTCCTGGCCTCAATTTTCACTTCCTCCACTTGTGGGACTTGCTCTTTTGCAGACTGTCCTGGAGGTGGGGACACAGCAGCAGGTTCCCAGGGCCCCATGGCCCCATGGCCCCGTGGCCCCATCTCTGTTTTTCAGGACCTTTGTGCCTGCCGTTCCTTACCCTGGGATATGCTTTGTGACAGTGACTGCAGCTAACATCCTACTTTGATTGATGTCTCCTTGTATAGCTCTAGTGATATTCTCTCTCTCTCTCTCTCTCTCTCTCTCTCTCTCTCTCTCTCTCTCTCTCTCTCTCTCTCTCTCTCTCTCTCTCTCTCTCTCTCTCTCTCTCGTGTGTGTGTGTGTGTGTGTGTGTGTGTGTGTGTGTGTGTGTGTGTGTGTGTGTGTGTGTATGTGTGTTTTCACCTCTGCATATGTAGACCAGACATTGATGGTTGGAGGTTCATCTCCCTCCATCTCATTTTTTGAGAGAGTCTTTCACTGCATCTTGAGTTCACTATTTCACTGACACTGGATGCCATCAAACCCCAGGGATGCTTCGGATCACTGTCCTTGACTCCCTAGGGCTAGTGTTATGTTTGCACACAACCACACCGGATTTTTATCTGAGTACACTGAGCCTCCTCTTGAGGCTGAGGATAGATGGACTCATCCCTGGTAGACACCAAGACTGAATAGTTAGTATAACTGTTTCCTAGTAACTGTCTTTATCATCTACTGTCAATGTGTTGATCGTTGATGCTGGAGTCCTCCCCAGCTCAGCAGCCCATCTCTATTGCCCCCTAGGCACTTCATATGGGTAAGAATCTGGTTGTTTTAGAAGTGAACAAATGGACCAATGGGTGCATTCATGGGAGAAAAGAATGTGTGTATTTGTATAAGCACATATGATCTCCCCAGGATAGAAAGGGCATAAAGTAACACCAAGTTCACACCATAGTGAATAAATATATAGGTACATAGAGAAAGGTTGATACAGATTAAAGACAGAGGTTAATATATAGAGATGATAATGATGAAGACAGACAAACAGATAGACAGCCATACATATGGCTCTAATGAAGCAATGCCTTTTTACCTGGCTAGAGGAAGGGCACTTGAAAGAATTTTTCACAACCTGAAGCTGGCCTATGGGCCAGTCTGTTTCTTTCCATCATTGTAGAGGGAGAAG
This sequence comes from Cricetulus griseus, assembly GCF_003668045.3. NCBI lineage: Eukaryota > Metazoa > Chordata > Mammalia > Rodentia > Cricetidae > Cricetulus > Cricetulus griseus. The sequence continues at coordinate 71,246,467 of NC_048600.1, forward strand.
GCAACATATCAAATATGTCAGGACCTTGGGTTCTGTAGCCAGAGTGGCAGAACTCAGGTCTGGACTTCTTGTCAGTAGTCTGTAATTATCATTGTGGGATTTAAAAAATGTCAGTGTGAAAAGATATTTTCAGCCCTGGATCAGTGGTTCAATGCTACCACACATGACCACCAGCAGGTGCTACCCAGGTGTTCCCATGCTGAAGATCCCATACACAATCCAGCCTGCTGTGAGTCTGTTCTGGGACTCTGTGCTTCAGCCAGTACGCACTGGGGTCCTGATTCTGCTTGGAAACACTCCTGCTCCTTCACCCCTGCTGGTCACATTCAGGAATCAGGAATTTGACCTCCAACCCCAGCTCTCCTTCTGGTTTGCTTCAGGCCTCATCGGCCCTCTCTGTTAAAGAACTAACACACTACAGGTCAAACGTTGCATTTTTTCTATTTTTATTTAAATCAGATACAAGCTTCCTTTACATTTCATTCCCAGTTCCTTCTCCCTCCTCTCCTCCCCTGCCCACCACTAACCCTTATATCATCCCCTTTCTGCTCCCCAGGGGGGTGAGGCCTTCCATGGGGGTTCTGCAAAGTCTTTCACATCATTTGCCCCGGGACTGTAGGCTGAGAGAGCATCCCTCAATGTAGAATTGGCTCCATTCGTATGCTAGGGATAAATACTGATCTGCTACCCATAGATTGCTGAGGCCTCCTCACTGACACCCGTGATCAGGGGTTCTGGATCAGTCCTAAGCTGGTTTCCCAGTTATCAGTCAGGGGTCTGTGAGCTCTCCCTTGTTCAGGTCAGATGTTTCTGTGGATTTCACCAGCCTGGTGTTAACCCCTGTGCTCATCACTCCTCCCTCTCTGGATTCCAGGAGTTCAGTTCAGTGTTCAACTGTGGTGCCTGCTTCTGTTTCCATCAGCTACTGGATGAAGGCTCTAGCATGGCATATAAGGAAGTCATCAATTTCATTATTGGGGAAGGGCATTTAAGATAGCCTCTCCACTATTGCTTAGATTGTTGGTTGGTGTCATCCTTGTAGATCTCTGGACATTTCCCTAGTGACAGATTTCTCTTTAAACTTATAATGGCTCCCTCTATTATGGTATCTCTTTTCTTGTTCTCCTCTATCCCCTGGACTCAACCTTCCTGCTCCCTCATGTCCTCCTCTCCCTTCCTCTTCTCCCCTCCTCTTTCTCCTAGCTCCCTCTCCCCTCCCGCCACGCTCTCAGTTTGCTCAGGAGGTCTTCAAATGTTGCATCTTAAATGGAACTCCAGACTCCACAGGCTCTGGACTTAGTGCCAGCACTCCATACTGTGGAATCTAAAGACTCCAAGGCTCCACCATCTCCTGGGACTGAAGAGCTGCAAAGGAGTTTCCCAAACAGCTCAAACGTTGAATCAGTGAATATTTTCCAGTCAATTAGACCAGACTCTAGAATGCTGTTGTCTGAAGGAGTTGAACATGGCATCTTCTAAACCACTGTTTCACAGCTGAGAAAACTCCCAGGAGAAGGCTGGATTTGCTCAAGGTCATTTTAATGATTAAAAGGAAGACATAACCCTCTGGGTCTTTTGCCACCTAGTCTAGTACTTGCTCTATGGAGCCCTTTTCTCTACTGTGACTATTTATTTTGACAGACCCAAAGCCATGCCTTACATCATGACTGCCCTTCCATGGAGGCCTTGGACCTATGGAATCTCCTACTCTCTCCATCTCCCTCTCCCTCTCCCTCTTTGCCCTCTCTCCCTCTCTCTCCCTCTCTCTCTCCCTCTCTCTTTCTGTGTCTCTGTCTCTGTCTCTGTTTCTGTCTCTGTCTCCCCTGTCTACACACACACACACACACACACACACACACACACACACACACACCTTCCTCCTAGGGTCTAGTTAAAATGAGGAAGTACACCAAAGTAAAAAGACTGAGCTCAGTGACTACCAGATAGCCTACCTGGGCCATCCCTCAGGTTATATTCTTCTAGGGAGTCGTGGTAAAATACACCTACGTAGTCTAAAGGATAGAGCACCCACTTTAATAAAAGAGATTTGCTGAAGGAAAAACAGGAGGTTATTTCAGAAGGAAGCTGTGGTCTGTTAAGTCTAAGGATTTAGGCAGAGCTGTCTCCCTCCCCACCCCTCTCCTCTCCCTCCCTCTACACACCTCTCCCTCCCCTCCCTCCCCACACTCCTCCTTTCCTTCCTCTACTTCTAAAATTCTAACAGAAAAATGTCACAGACGCTAGGACCCCAGAGACCTGGCTGAATGTGTGAAAGCAGAAGGTGATGTGGGGTAATAGGTCTGGGAGCTGGATTTTCATGTCACAGGACAGTATTTCACTGCCCCAAGGGGAGAGAAGGGATCCTAAAAATACCATGGAGCGTATTACAATATTTTAACAGGGTTTATGTGCTCCCTATGCACAGTAACCCCTGGAAGATGGATTGCACATTTTGACAAATCTATATTTAACATGGGTGGATAATATACAACGCAAGCTCCCTGGTAGAAAAAAATCCATACTTATGGAAAACCAGAGTCTAGTAATTACAACAGACACTTAAAGACAGTGCCTATTGTGGGCTGTGCACAGAAAGTGAGTCTCATTAGGCAGAAAGAGAAAATCGTAGGAGTGGAGGAGGCTAAGGAACCACCTCAGAAAGAAGCAACAAAGAAGGAGGTCCAGGAGACCAGCTCCTTCCACTACCCGCAAGCATCCAGCATGCAGTCCTTCCTCAAATATTTATTAAGCACCTGTGGTGTTCCAAGTACTCTGATGGCTCTGGGACACACAATTATTACATCAGAGATTTTGCATGGAACAAAATAGCTACAGATGTACACAGCAGCCGAGGCTGTGTTTTAGAAACAGTGACTAAAGGATGGGGACGGAGGCCAGCGAAGTGAAGTGGTGCTGAGGAGGGGAGGGGATGAAGTCTGCTTTGGAAAGTGAGACAAGCCGAGAAAGAACTGCAGAGGACTTGCTGACAGGAGAGGACCAGCACTGTAGGCTAGGAGGGAACAGAGAGAACAGAGTCCCTGAGACAAAACTGCTGCAGAGTGACAGCCAGAATGGCCAGTCAGGGAGTGAGGAGATTGAACAAGGCAGGAAAGGTCAACAGGGCAGTTTTTCAGATTCTGTGTCCTGGTCAGACAGCCAGTAATTTTTCCCGTGTACAATGGGAATCTCGGAACCACCAGGAAGTGAAACAATGTATTTTGTTTCATTTTGATTTGTTTTATTAATAAGCTTCCTCTAGCTTCAGTGAGAGAATGGATTCCACCACTAAAAAACAAAAGCCATGCTACCTCTCATCTAACCTAGATTTAAAACTGTATGCACATGTGTGTGTGCATTTAGATGTGTGCTTGTGTGCACATGTATAGCATGTGTGTGTCATGTGTATGCATGTGCACATGATAGAAGAAGGCAGACCATGCAGGGAAGGAAGGAATCTAATGAGAAGGGAGAGGGCAATAGGAAGGAGAAAGACTGTTATATCATGCTTTCTCTTTCAAAAAAATCTAGATTCAAAATGTGTGCATGGGGGCTGTTTAGTAAGAGTAAGGGGCCCAGTGGAAAGAGCAGGAGAGGGCAATGAGGGGGAAGGCGTATATGAGCGAAGTACAAGAATAGACATATCTGACAGTGCCATTGTAATAAAGTCCTTCTTTACTACACTAAAATGTAATTTTAAAAAAATTCTCAGAGTAATCATAGATTATCCAAAAAGGTTCAAACGTTTCCTAAGAATTATAGAGCATGTGAGTAATGGATATTAATTTAAAATACCTAACAGCATAAAGTTTAGGTCATGATTATCACTGTCAGCTCTCGGGACAACTGTGGGGCAGGTTAGAGTAGGCATCCCATGCTTCCATCTAGATGAAGATCTCTCAGTCAGTGGGCAAGTCACCTTGAGGGAGACACGAAGCAAGTGTCTGGGGGTGGGGGGAAGCCTGGGAAGAGTTGCAGTGTGGGTGTCAGGGATGAAGATGACTGAAATATAATTTATTAATGTGTGAAATTCTCAAAGAATAAATTAAAACATTAACAATATAATAATTCTCTAGGAATATTTTTGAAGACTCAACATGTTAATGTACAAGGAAGGTCTCTTCTCGTGATGAAGTAAGGGATATCCCCTAGCTGAGGCAAAGACTGTGAACTCCCCACCCTGCATCAGATAGAAAAGTGGAGTTTAAAGACTGAGTGATGGGCAGCTCGATCCCATGCACTTGGTCTTATTTCCATCACATCCTCATCTAAGCAGCAATGTAATCTCCTACAAACCAGCATTGGTAACTGCTGGGATCCTACAGAATGGATTCTGTGGGGCTATTTACACAGCTAAGCTGTTAGTGTGGTTGATGCACTGGAAGGCCTGGAAGTCTCCTAGCAAGATGTACGACTGCAACATGAACATCAGCAGGAGACATAACACTGAGAGGAAGGGCAAGGTGGAGAAAATCAACCTAAACCCGTGCCAGCAGCGATCGTAGGCTGCAGCTCTTCCTATAGCAGTTTTTAAACTTAGCCTTAAATTCGCGGGTAAAGAAATGAAAGGTGGGTAAACAGTCAGCATATCACCCTACCTTGGATTTGACCTAGAACATATATAACATGAACATGTCCATTAACAGTGTGGGTGCATATGTTTGTAAGAGAACGGATGTAACATGAACATATCCGTTAACTGTGTGGGTTCATATGTTTGTAAGTATGCATACATGGAAGTCTGAATACAATCTCAGATGTTCGTCCTTTCTTTCTATCTTGCTTGAGACAGGTTTTCTTTGTTGTTTGCCAGTGTATGTAGACTAGTTGGACCAAGAGATTCCAGACACTCTCCTATCTCCCCCTCCCATTTAACCATAAAGTCAGTAAGATTACAGGCACACATACTACTGTGCCCACATGTCTTCCTTCACACTTGCATGGTCAGCATTTTACTCACTCAGACATCTCCCAAGCACAAATATGGCTATTCGCTTTAAATCCTTGGTTTCAATTTACCGTCTAAAAAGTGACCCTGCCATTCTTTTCTTAACATGGTCATTATAGTGACAGGAAGAGTTAATTATGTCAAAGTGCTTTGCTGTGCGGCCACTATAGTCAATAATCCTGGTACCACCGATCTATGACAGGCATCTGATAAACATTGGCTATAGACAGATGGATGAGGGTTTGCACAAAGGAAAGTGTGAATAGATTGGGAAGTTGGGACGATCAATGGACTAGTGAACAGATTGGCATCTGAAGGCCTGGGTGGATGGCTGATTGGTAGGGTGGATGGCTAGACAGCAGATGGTAAGTGGTAGTGGGTAAAATGGATTATTTGAGCTATCCGGCCATTTGTTTACAGCATCTTCTATTCATTACTTTGGGGGTATGGATGTGTATACATATGTCTATGCAGGTGTGTGAACCTATGTGCACATGTTCAGAGGCCAAGGAGGGAAGGACATTGGGTATCATCCTCTGTTACTCTCTACCTTATTCCTTTCATACAAAGGCCTCTCACTGAACCTAGAGATTGCTATTTTTGGCTAGGCTGGTGGTCAGTGAGAGCGATGGATTTTCATGTCCCTACCCCTCTGTGCTGGAGTTACAGGCATATGCAATTATGCCCGGCCGTTTCCACTGGTTCTGGGATCTAAACTCAGGTCTTCATGCTGTGCAGCAAGCACTCTTATCCAGTGAGATGCTCCCCAGCTACCACTAACCTTTCTTATCTTCTTTTCCAGTCTGTTCCCAGTTCTCCAAAGGAGTCTATGCCATCTTTGGGTTTTATGAACGAAGGACTGTCAACATGCTGACCTCCTTCTGTGGGGCCCTCCATGTGTGCTTCATTACTCCAAGTTTTCCCGTTGACACATCCAATCAGTTCGTCCTTCAGCTGCGACCAGAACTACAGGAAGCTCTCATTAGCATCATCGACCATTACAAGTGGCAGACCTTTGTCTACATTTATGATGCTGACCGGGGTAAGCTAAGGGTTAAGGAAAGGAAATTGTTGAAGGATGGAGGAAAAAACACTAGCAGGAAGATGAATGATGGCTCTCTGTTTCCTTAGAGCACTTGGGGAAGCAAGCCAGGTGCTTTATGTATGTGCGGGGATTTCTTGGTGGCCAATAATTAATTCAGAGGGTGAAAATATACCTCTGAGAGAGATATCCTTAAGCCCATCAAGCCATTCCACCATTCACCAAATTCTCAGATCTCTGAAGTCTTCAGCAAAGTGGATCACAGTTCACAATAATGTTAATAGAGCATAAAATAGACCAAGCTCTGAATCCTAGGTCCTCTCCTCAGCTTCTTCTGCATTACCCCTGCATTACTCCTCTGAATCCAAGCTCCTCTCCTAGGTCCTAGCCCTGTGACTTTGGGCAGGTTCTTGATACATCAGTTTCACCACTTGTAGAGTGGGTCAAATTCTCCATGCCTTCATTCCCCTGTGTCTGGGATGAAGATGAATTGTCACTACTTCAAGAATGTATCATGAAGAATTCATGAGATGACTGAAACTGTTTGCTCATTGCCTACAATGTAGTGACTATTATCCTCAATCTGTTGTCAGCACTATCATCTTCACCATCAACAGTAGCGGCACCATCACTGTCATCATCATCACTATCACTGTTGTCATCATCTTCACCACCACCACCATGATCATGACCATCACCATCATCACTTCCGCTACCCCACATCCCACCATCATTACCCTCAATTGTCAACATAACAACCACCATTGTCACCATTACCTCTCTCATCATCACCATCACCATCATCCTCACCGTTATCACCACTACCACCATCATCATCATTATCACCACTGCCAACACTGTCATCTTCACCACAACCACAGTTATTAACAGTGTCATCGCTATCATCTTCATTTCCACCACCACCACCATCATAACTATTATTGACATCACAGCATTGATGATCATCATTGCTGTCATCGCCACCATCATCATTACTATCACCATGTGATATCAACACCCTTACTACAATCATCATCATCTCTATCATCTATCATGACATCATCACCACCATAATCATCCCCCTAGTGTTTTTTTTTTTTAATCCTGCTCCCTTTGAATTTTGCAATCACATTTCCCAATTGTTTCCCATACTTTTTACTCACTGTAAGCTTCTTTATCCTGGGGTGCATTTATTTATCACATCTCCTCATGTGGTCCTCAGCTTCTTCTGCATTACTCCTGTTTTCTCTGTTAACTCATGCTCTAAATAGGAACTCTTCTTCCTGGCCCTTATGGTGTGTGCTTTCCCTGTCCTACCTTCTTCTTGTGCATGGCTTAGTCCTACAAGAACACTATCATTGCTAGTGTAAAAAGATAAATGGACTGAGACGTGAAAGCCTAGACCCTGAAGGGGGAGCACTTCCCTGGCAGAGTTTCCCTCAGAGAAACTTTAGAGACTTTGGACACAAGGGTGGCTGATTAAGATGGTTTTATAGGTAGAGGGGAAGTTGCTGTTCAGAAAGGAAGATGACCAAGGAGAGAGCAGGAAGCATCTATTTCTTTCTGTTTTCTTTGCTCTTTTCTTGTCTCTTCCTATTTTTGTGATTTCCCTTCTCTGACAGCATCCACTCTCTGGGCCATCTGCCAATGGTCCCCTTCAGAACAACCTTGTTCCATAATAAAGGCATAAGTCAGAAGTAGCCACTCCAGAAAAATGTAATGTACACCCTAGAAGAGATTTCTTAGGTTAACAAAAGAACCCACACTCTGCAAATCGTTGTGTCCATCTCCAAACCCAGAGCCCCGAGCTCTGCCATTTTCTTGTTATGTGATCATGGACTAATGAGCTTTGAAGTCCACATCTTTAAAATAGGGATGAGAATAAGACTGACCCCCTAGAACCCACTGAACTAAAAGAGGAAAGCCAGAAAAATAGTGCCAAACACGCAGTGAAGGTTCAGCAAATGTGAAGAGCTCAGTCACACAAAACAACTCTTCCTGGAAATGAAACAAATGGGGAAATCAGAACAGAATCAATCTAGAGATGTTTCCTGGGGCCTGATGCCATATTGGTCACTACAGAAAATATTAATGGTTTTACTAGGAGTTAGACATGGAATGCATACAAATGATTAATTTGTAATGTGACAGCAAAATAGCTGTCTGTGACAGGCACAATAACAACCTACTTCCACCACTCCCAAGTCCCTTTCCTTGTCTCTGGAGCTGGAAAATGTGTGGATGCTATTGCCAAAGGGGAGCTAAGGTTGCAGATGCAATGAGATCTGCTCATAAACTGACCTTGGAGAGCAAAGATTGTTCCAGATTACTCCACTGGACATGATACAATCTCAAAAATCTTTACCTGTGACAGTGGGAGCCAAAGACTTGGTGTCAAATTGAATGAGAAAGCCTGGGCTGCCATTGCTGACTTTGAAGATGAAAAGGGTCATAAGCTAAGGAATATGAGCAGAGAGAGCAGGCAACTGTGAGCTGGAGAGACAAGAGAATGGATTCTCTCCAGATCACTAGAAGAGTAACCAGTTTTGCCAACAACATGGCCCTGGCTCCCTGAAGTGTAAGTTGTACATTTTCACTGAGACATAACACTAGCGTGTGGTCCTCCACTGCACAAAAGCAAACAAGTGCACCGTAGAATCTGAGAGAAGAAGGCAGGCTCCTCTGCACAGTCAACCTTAATCAGAAGGTGGTGGTGAAATACAATACATTTACTGAACACCTACTGTGTGACAGAGTATTACCTAGTGGAGTCATAACCAAATTTCACAGATTCCACTCACAGTTATTAGCTATCTTTAGATACTAGGTTGGCCTGTTCTATAAAATGTATTGGTTACATTTCTGCTGCTGTGATAAAATGCCCTGAGAAAGGGGCTTATCTTGGTTCACCGTTCCAGAGGGACAACTAGTCAGTGAATCATGGTGGGGAAGGCGCAGCAGCAGGAGCAGGAAGCTGGACTTGATTGCATTGCATGTGCACACAGGAAGCAGAGAGAGAACAGAAAATGGGACAAAGCTGTAAAAACTGAATGCCCACCCCAGGGGGGCGTACTTCCTCTACTAAGGCTCCAGCTTCCGAAGATTCCATAACCTCACCAAACAGCCCCACTAACTGGGGACCTAGTAAGTGTTCATATACATGAGCCTATCTGGGATCTTCTCATCCAAAGCACCTCTGTCCCCAAATAATAACCATTGTCATTTAGAAAACCCTTAAGGTATCAGAAGCCCAAACCCAATATGCCTATCCTACCTTCATCAGTACTGTGAGGCAGGTGCTATCTATGCTACCTCTTTACTATGGAAGAAATCAAAGTTCTCTCTTTACCTCCAAAGAAATCAAAGTTCAGACAGGCAAGCAAGCTGATCGAAGTCATTTCACTTATATTTTGAATCTAAGCCTTTTGTGGAGTTTTTAATCAAAAGTCTTTCTTATTGTCTGTCATGCCCTGTAAACAGAATACCAACAAGGACCAGGAGCTTGCCTCTGCGGCATTCGGACACACGGAGAGCAGGAACTGAGCTTGCTACAGGAATAGGGTGGGGGACAGCAGTGACCATCCAGGGAAGTAAAGCAAGCAGCAATGAGTGCTCAGAGAAAGTGCATGTAGACAGCATCGTGATTCCCATGGAAGTGGATGCAGATAGACAGCTAAATGTGCCTGGTGGAAGTAGGCGTGGGCTACATCAAGCGCAGGCAGAAGTGGATGTTACCTGTGAATGCTGACGCTGCCATGTCTCTGTCCGCCCCTCCGCTGCAGGCCTGTCAGTCCTGCAGAGAGTCCTGGATACAGCTGCAGAGAAGAACTGGCAGGTGACAGCTGTCAACATCCTGACGACCACAGAGGAAGGATACCGGATGCTCTTCCAGGACCTGGAGAAGAAAAAGGAGAGGCTGGTGGTGGTGGACTGTGAATCAGAACGCCTCAACGCCATCCTGGGCCAGGTACTCAAGGCAGTACAATACACAAAGCAGGCATTGGAGATAATTCCAAGAAAATGAGTGTGCTTCTGCTGTGGGTGTTAGGGAGAGGGGGGTCTAAAGAGGGCTCTTGGGGAGGTGAGACTTGACACCTTCCATTTTACATTCTGTGAGTCCTATAAGTTCCAGCTGAGACTTGATGCGACACCTCAAGCAGTCCTCACACTGACAGACCAAAAATTTACTTCTTGGGCTCCTCTTTACTCTTAAAATTAAATTGCATCGTCTCTTAGAGAGTCCTGTGTTCAGCCCAGGCTGTGTCACTCACAGAACCAGCACTGGGCATCACGTGGCCTTGGTCCAGCTGACCTGTTTTAGGGGCCACCTCCCTTTCCACTCCTTCCTTGAACAGTTCTTACCTCTGAAAGCAGGAAGGGTGATGTATCCTACGACTAGGTTCTGTAACCTCAACAGCTTCAGCCAGAAGCCTCTAAACTGGATTTGTTCTGGTGTCAGAATTAGAGAAAGCTTGGCAGCCCAGACAGGAGCACCTCTGTGTACATCACTGTCGTCTTGAGCTGCATTTGTGTATTCAGATGAACTGGGAAGGAGGAGGCTTGCATCATGTTTAAATAGTGCCATCTAATGAAAGACGGGCTTTTAAGGTACTTGACAACACAACAAGGCTGGTTAATGGCCCTCAAGACCCTGGACCCCCGACAGGGAGCCTCATCACCAGATTGACAATCACTGTGAAGCCTCCAGAGTAGAGCAGGGAGGACTTGGGAAGTCACCGATTAACTATGTGTGTTCTGCAATGTCAAGTGTGGATTTGGGGTTTGCTCTCGAAGAAAAACCAGCACAAAACTGTTTCTATAGTGATAGAAGTCCTCTGGGCTGAGGTTGGGTTACTGAGTGCTAACATCCAGGGGGAGGGTGGGGGCCGTGTAAGGTAATGGGTTAAAGGCAGAGATTCTGGAAGCAAACCAGCAGGGTTTCAGCTTCCAGGTTGAGTGCTTGCTAGCTTCCTGACCTTGGACCAGACTGGTAATCTGTTTCCATCTCACATCCCCACCCCCCATTCTTTAAAACAGAAATAATAACTTCCTCTTGAAGGCTTTTCCAAGGACTAGAAGGACCAGGGCATGGAACATACTTAGAAAGGAGTGTGTCCACATGGCGTGATGTGTGGAAATGCTGCCCATTGCTGCTATTCATAGTGCCAGCTGTACTGGCTTCATGAGTCATTTCCCTCTCTGACCATAAATGAATTTATCTGCGAGATAAGAATAAAGGGCCCTACTCTACAAACCTGGGGTGGGGGCAGTGATGAGCTGAGATGGGAAACAGATGGAATGAATGGCTTCAAGTGTCCTTACTAGAATGGTGGCTTGTCCTGGATTGTGTCATGCTGCTGTTTTCTGGGTGCTTACAGCTGAGGAGGGGAGGCACTACATTAGGCTGTTTCTGTGTATTTACACATCATAGATCAAATAACTCCTACCCATATCCCTGTTTCAGATGCAGAAGCATTGTTCTGTTTTTTACCAAAAGTCTCACAGCTAACATAAAAGGAAATCAGGAAGTCAAACTAAGCTGGATTTGGCAGCATGGCCCAGTGTCTTAAACACAACTTTTCTCATGACTGGAGCAATGGCTCAGAGGTTAAGAGCACTGGCTGCTCTTGCTGAGGATCTGGGTTTGGTTCCCAGGCCCCAAATGGTGTTGATACTTAAGTTCCAGGAGATCCCACTCCCTTTCTGGCCTCCATGCATGTAACTTTTTAAACTACAACTTTCTGAAGTTAGTAAAGTGCTTGCTGCACAAACATGAGGACCTGATTTCAAACTCCAGCACATACTTACAAAGCTGAATGGGGTGACACATGCTTTAACCTCAGCACTGGGGAGCTGGAGGTGGGTGGTTGATCCCAGGGACTCACTGGTCTGGGAGCCTAGATCAAGTGGGGATTACCCCAGGTCAAAGATTTCTAAAACTAATCTGGAAAGTTACTAAGGAAAGACAAAAGTCGTTCTCTGTCTATAACACAAATGCTTGTGCACACACACACACACACACACACACACACACACACACACACACACACACGTGAACATGAATAAACACACTCATACACAAACATGTGAGCTTGCATTCTCACACATATACACACATATGTGATTAGGCAAATACACACAGACCACATACACACATACATATACACGCATACACAAACACACAAAGACAATATGCACAACCCAGAATACAATTTTCTTAGCTGTACATCTATGGCTACTTCCTCTATCAAGGACAAATTTTTACTTCACAGGGAAGTGACTCATTTGGTATGTTTTTACATTATTGTTTACAAACACCTTAAATTATTTCATTCTAATATTCTGAAAACAGAGGCCTAAGTTTTGTAAGGCTCCATGAGGCCACTTGATTGATAGCTTGTGCCCACATTTTACATCTGATGGTGAGGAAAACTATCATATATAAAAGGAGACACAGTAGAGGAGCATCAGAAATCACATAAGGGTGACAGAGCGGCTGAAAATTGAGGAGAAGCAGAAGAGCAACTGAACCAACAGGGATGGCTGGTACACAACTCTGCCTGGCTGTGTGCCAACACGGGCAGAAGCAGAAAGTGTAATCTTAAAGATGAAAAGAAACCAATGGACTGGCAGTTCTACCCCTAGGACAAAACCACAGTGTTCTGAAGCCTCCAAATGGCTAGGGGTTCTGGTGTGGCCCACTGCTCCACACCAGGGGCCATCAGGGGAGAGCAGGTCCAACTTTCTACTCCTCAAGTCTCATGGGCTGTGACTGGTGGCATCTTGAGTGGAAACCTATCATTTAGGACTGAGCTACCCTTCGACCCTGATTATGAAGAACAATTACAAGTTGGGGAGCCCAGGAACACTCATCCACATCCCTAGCATAGAAGACAACTGTGAGTGAAAAGAAGGTCTTATCTCAACATGTCAAGAATTTGGGTAGCTTGACTCAGGCAGGAAATGGTATTGTGTGTGGGTAGCCCTGCCCTTGGTGGCTAGAAAGATGAGCCTGTCCCCTGAGGATAATGGCAGAGACAGTAGCCCTGAGCTTGAGGTTCAGCCTTTATCTAGACCCATCTCTCTGTTGCAATGCTCACCAAGGACCCTTAAGTTCAAAGGTGTAATTAACCTTTGCAGCTTTATCCCACCAGTGAAGTGTTTAGTGATGGTCTGCCTTTGAAGTGCTAGAGACTGACCTGCTGTGGATCTCATAGATGTGTTTGCATCTCCTTTACAGCACACTTCGGAGACACCCCTGGGCTAGAAACCAGCCACTCTAGGGTGTACAAAATGGAGTATCATCAGCCTTGGAGAAGCAACCTGATCTGTAGACATAGTACACATAAAGGAGTCAAAGGAAGACAGACAGCATCATCAAGCCCTGGAGCACAGGAAAGAACAGATTTCATGAGAGGACCAGATAAACTACCAAGCCTCTGAGTAGGGACTGATAAAAAACAATCGATGATTGAATGAACCATGAAAGCAACCAAAAAAATTATAGAAATCACCACCCGTCTCCATAAAAACCCTAAATGTAAATTATTATAAGCCTCCAATTGAATAAAGACTGGCTGATCTGATTTAAAAATAATGTTCAATGATATATTGTCTATAAGAAACACACTAGCAAAATACACAGGCTGGAAGTGACAGGAAGTCTGTATACTAAGAAAATGGAAGTCCTAACCAAGCAGAGGACCATACTTATATACGCTAATGCAAAGCTAAAATTAGACAGAGGAAATAAAGGTCACTGCTAAAAGGAAGCATCCACCAGGAACATATGCCCCAAATGTTGTTGTATAAGTCATAGAAGAACCACCAGTGGTCAGACATGGACTGATAGAATAAAGTTGAGTAGCTTCAGAATAAGGAGAAAATTTAGTTAAAGAGAATCAACAAATAAACTTCCAAGTTAAGTTATGCCATAGATCAAAGAAAGTTAGACATCTGCAGAGCATTCCATCCAACAGCTGCCAAACAACTTCTCAACAGCCAATGTAAGACTCACTAAAATCTACGACATTTTAGGCAAGAAAGTAAGTTTTGGCAAGTATAATTAAAATAATTAATTGTATATTATCATATCATAGTGGAATAAAACTGGAGAGCTAGAGAAAAAGAGATGACATAAACTATACAAGAACCCATAGGTTGTAGAATACAATTTTGAATCATTAGCCATTTGTTAAGGAAAGCCAGAAGGAAATATTTTCTAAATCCTAGAATCAAATGAAATAAAACAAAAATTATCAGAACCTTTGGTTTACAAAAATATAGTTGTTGGTGCTTACACTAAAAATCAAATTGCAAATTAATAACTTCAAAGAATTAGAAAAATGAAAATATAGAACTGTAAAATCAGTGGACAGAAAGTAATGATAAAGATCAGATCACAAATTGATTAAATGAAGACTAAAATAACAATACAAAAAAAGAAAAGAAATAAAAGTTTGGCTTTATAAAAAGAAAACATAATGAGCAACCCCTTCCATCAACTAACCAAAAGAAAGTGAGAGAAGATCTAAATTAGTAACGATAGAGATGAAAAGGGGACATTACAGTGGATACCAAGGAAATCCAGGGCATTTATGTCCTCAACATATAGAAAATCTTGAAGAAATAGATGGATTCCTAGAAGAGTATGACCTACCCAAATTAAATCAAGATGGTAAAAACAATTTCCTTAGATCTGTATTAAGTGAGGAAAATAGAACAGCAGTAATGAGTCACCCAACAAAGAAAAGCCCAAGACTGGGAGAAATTACTGCCAAGTTCTATCAGATCTTTAAAGAAAAGCTCCTGAAACAATTTCATAGGCTAGAAATGGAAGGAGCATTACCAAAAGCATTCTATAAAACCAGTATTACCCTGTCATCATAACCAGACAAGGACGTACAGAAAGAGGAGGTGGGGGGGGGACAGAGACAAGGAGGGGGGATAGAGGGAGGGAAACAGAGAGACAGAGAGACTAATTTCCTCGACAATCAGCAATAACTGTATGGTTACCTGCACAGGATCAAGTCAAAAGCCTAACACATATGGGTACATGACCTTCATTCTCCACCCCTTACGGAGGAACTATCTGAAGATGATAAATTTCGGGAAAGGGAGACTCGTTCATTTCCAGTGATATGGACCCTGATTGAATCCCCATGCTCCAGTGGATGGCCCCACACCATGCATAGATGTACAGCTCTAACTGGACTTCATGGGTTACAAAAATAAACAGAAAAGACATGAAATTATGAGGGTATCATGTTGGTAGAGATATGGCAGGAGTTGAAAAGGACAAATGGAGGGTAGATACGATCATATCATATTTCATATCATTGTTTACATATATTAAATTCCCAGGAATTAAGAGAAAATTAAATATTTTTCAAAAGAATGTTTATAAAACAAATCTAAAACCACCTTTAAAAGATCAGACACTATAATCAGGTTGGTTTCTTTCATGTGGTTTCAATGGATGCTAAAAAACCTTTGATAAAAATCTGGCATCCATTTGTGATAAAAATCCTTGATGAAATTAGAAATAGAAACAACATACCTTAGCATAATAAAGATTTTGTGCCAAACCTACAACCAATATTATACTAAGTGGGGAAAAATGAAAGAATTTCCTGTAAAATCAGGAAAAAGGCAATGGTGTCCACTTTCTTCATTCATATTGAATATAGTATTTGGAGTCTTCGAGCTATAATGCAAGATAAAAATAGAAGAAATACAAACTACAAATAAAGAAGTCCAGTTGCCTCTATTTGCTTCTATACTTAAAATACTAAAGATTATATTAGAAGACTCTTTAATCTGATAAAAAATTTTCAGCAAATTGCAAGGATATGAGAACATTCAAAATCAGTATCTTTCCTATACATCAATAATGTTCTAGCTGAGAAATGATTTTTAAGTCCTATTCATACTAAATTTAAAAATAAAAATACCTATGCATTAGCTCCCTTGCTGTTGCTATGGTGAAATATTCTGACAAGAAGTAATTCAGGGAAGAAAGAGTTTATTTTGGATCACAATTCCAGAAGAATAGAATCCATCATGGTGAGGAAGACAGGAAAGTGGCAGGACCAGGGAGCTGACCGGTCACATTGTAACAGCACACAGGAAGCAGAAAACAGCAAGTGGGGCAAGGCTATACCACTTCAAAGCCCACCCCCAGTGACATATTTCCTCCACCAAAGGCTACACCTACTTACTGAAGGTTCTGCAACCTCCCCAAATAGCACCATCAGCTGGAATCAAACTGTTCGAACACATGAGCCTACAGGAGACATTTCAAACTCAACCCCAAACAGCCTAATAATGAACCTAACAAGGATTTGAAAGGCCTCTATAACTGAACCTCAAAGCAAGGATAAATGATGAATAAGTGAATAAGACAATAGAGATGGAAGCAGGCGCCTCTCCCCTAGTATATGGATCAGCAGAATTATAATGTGAAAATGGGCATATTGCTAAAAGCTACACACAGGAGTCAATGCAGTCTCTATAAAAATTCCAATGGCACTCTTCATGTCAATAGAAAATATGACTCTGGAACTCACAAAGGACCCAAATAGCAAAATCAATCCTGAAGGTAAAGAGTAATGCTGAAGGTATCACCACCTGATTTCAAAATATATCATAGGGCCATAGTGACAAAACCTGGATGGTATTGGCACAAAAACAAACACGACAACCAATAGAACAAAGTAGAGGTTCTAAAAATAGAACCCAAGCCACTTAAAGCATGGTGCCAGAAATACACATTAAAGCAAGGGCAACCTCATCAACCAGTGGTGCTGAGAAAACTAGATTCCTACAAGTAGAGAAATGAATTTGGATTCTGCTCTCTCTCTTTCACTCAGTAAAAAAAAATTAAAATCAAAATAGATCAAAGGCCTTCATTTAAGAACACAAATGCAGTATCTTCTAGAGGGAAAACACTTAAATTAGACATTGCCCAAGGACTCTCTGTAAAGAACCCCAGTAGGTCAGGATGTGACAAATGGGATTACACACAATTAAAAATATCCTGGATTTCAAAAGAAACAATCTGTAGAGTGAAGAAAGAACCCGCAGAACAGGAGAATAAAACTGTTCACTATTCGTTGCAAGGAGATTAGAATCTAGAACTTACAAGGAACACAAGAGGTTAAATACTGAAAAACAAAAGCAAATCATCCAATCAACAAATTGATGGATGCACTGAACAGACTGTCCTCAAAAGAGGTATACATAATAAAGAAATGGATGAAAATCTGTTCCTCATTGTTAGCCATGAGGGAAGTAGGAATCAAGTTCACTCTGAGTTTCTGCTCACTCCAGTCAAAATGGCTAGCACTGTGCAGGTGAGATGGCCTAGCAGGCACAGAGGCATGGAGTGAAGCCTGAGTCTTGGAACTTCCATGGTGGAAAGAGATGACCAACTCCTGCAAGTTGTCTCTAACCTTCACATGAACACACATATTCACAGATACACACACAGAAACACACACACACACTTGCACTTAAAACATAAAGATTCTTTGTTTAAAAATAAAATAGCTAAGGTCAAAAGAACAGTGCTAGATATGATTATTCATGCCTTGAGTTCCAGCACTCAGAAGGCAGAGGCAGGCAATTTTCTGTAAGTATGAGGCCAGCCTGGGACACATAGTGAGTTCCAAGCCAGCCACCAGAGCTATATAGTAAAACTTTGTCTTGAAAGGAAAAGAAGAAAAAAGGAAGGAAGGAAGGAAGGAAGGAAGGAAGGAAGGAAGGAAGGAAGGAAGGAAGGAAGGAAAGAAAGAAATAGAACAATTGCTAGTGACTATTCAGAAAATAATAATAATAAACAAGGCACAAACTTCTTGTGGGACTATCAACTAACCAGTAGGGCTGTTCCTCAAGAACTGAAAGTGTAACTACCATATAAATACACTCCAGCCACACTGTGCTGGCTAGATTTATGTCAACTTGACACAAGCTAAGGTCGTATGAGAGAAGGGAACCTATCCAACAGCTTATGGAAGCAGAAGCAGAGATCCACAGCTAAGCACTGAGCCAAACTCCTGGAATCCAGTGGTAGAGAGGGAGGAGTGGTGAGCAAAGGGGTCAAGACCATGCTGGGGAAACCCACAGAAACAGCTGACCTGAACAAGGAGGAGCTCATGGATCCCAGTCTGACAGCCGGGGAACCAGCATAGGACCGAACCAGGCCCCCTGAATGTGGGTGTCAGTAGGAAGCCTTGACAGTCTATGGGGCCTCTTGCAGTAGAACCAGTATTTATCCCTAGTGCACAAATGGACTTTGGGAGCACATTCCCCCATGGAGGGATACTCTCTCAGCCTAGGCCCTGCCTCAAATGATATGTCAGACCTTGAAAATCCCTCACTATCCCTGGGGAGTAGATAGGGGTGGGATGGAGGTTGGTGGAGGCATGACAGAACGGGAAGGAGCGGGAACTGGGATTGATAAGTAAAATAAGATTGTTTCTAATTTAAATAAAAAATGCTGCCATAAGATTGGGCTATAGACAAGCCTGTAGGGCATTTTCTTAATTAGTGATTGGCAGGGAAGGGTCCGGCCCATTTGGGGTGATGTCATCCCTGGGCTGGTGGTCCCAGGTTCTATAAGAAAGTAGGCTGAGCAACCTATGCGAAACAAGCCAATAAGTAGCTTCTCTCTTTGTCCTCTGCATCAGCTCCTGCCTCCAGGATTTTGTTGTTTGAGTTCCTGTCCTGACTTCCTTCAATGGTGAACAGTGCTGTGGCAGTATACGCCAAATAAATCCCTTTCTCCCCAACTTGCATTTTGACCATGATGTTCCATTGCAGCAATAAAAAAAAAAATCTAAGACACACACCAAGGTATCTTAGTAGGTCACAGAGATATAGATACTGTACTTATTCCAGCTCTACTCACAGTAGCCAAGGTGCCCATTAACAGATGAATGAGGGAACAAAACATACTATCTACACCAAAGAGTTTCATTCAGCCAGGAATAAGAGTAGCATTTTCATTTGCAGCAAAAGGGAAGAACTAAAGGGTATCATTAAGTGAGATAAGGCAAGTATCACATGTTTCTCTCATAGGCGGAGTACAGATTTTAAAACATAAAAATGTGTGACTTCAGGGGCTGGAGAGATGGTTCAGTGGTTAAGAGCACTTGCTGCTCTTAAGGAGGACTTGGGTTTGGTTCCCAGCACCTATGGGGCCTGTAACTCCACCTTCAGAGTATCTTATGCCCTCTTCCAGCCTCCACAGCCACTGCACAATGTGATGCCCATATACACATGGAGACCACATAGTATAAAATAAATGTATAATATTTTATACAGATATATTTATGTAAAAAACTTATTTATATAAAAATAAATAAACCTCAAATATATATATATATATACATATATAACCCTCTTTGTTTTATATATATAATATATATAAAATGCTATATATATATATATATATATATATATATATATATAACAAAGAGGGTTATCTGGATAATTTTCTTTGCCAGTACCTATATAAGACACTAAATGATATAATATAGTCATTAAGGACAGAATGAATTTGAGGTGAAAGTCGACCAGAACGTCCCAGGGCCATCCATCACCCTGCCCTGTTTTATTATCTCTGCGATGTTTATGACCTGCTGACGTTCATCTATTTATATATTTACCATCTGGCTTCCTCCTGAAACCACATCTCAGCTCAGCGAGGTCACAGGAACCTTGCCTTGCTATTTGAGCTATACCCCAGCACATTTCCCAGTGCTTAGAATAAAGTCCCTGTTCAATAGATGTTTGTTGAACTAATCAAAGAAAGGTGTACAGAAGAGCTGGGATGAGAATTCATGCACAAGTCACACAGAGAGTTACGGAGACCTACAGGAGCCATCCATGTGTACTCTGTGAATAAAGAAAACCCAAAGAACATCAAACTTCTGATAAGCATAAAGTGTGTGATGGCAGTGAGGGGAAGAATCCTGCCTTCACGATACCTTTTTCAGTCAGTGACCATGTGTGCATTTATCTGTGTCTGGTTTACTGTGGGATGACTCCCATACCAAATATCTCATTTCATTCCCTGTCGACTGTGCACCAGCTTCATGCAGTTAAGGCTTGATAAACATTTGTGAGATAAAACATTTGTGAGCCAAAGCAATAAGTCAGGCATTAGATAGAACCAGTGTGGAAGCCACCATCAATTTGAGATGCACAAGTCCCTCATTTCTATTAGTCAAAAGTAAGCCTCTATAGGCTTTTCCTCTGCTTCCTTTTGCATTTCCATGTTGCACAAACTCTGTGGCTCCACTCCCTGAATGTGGTGAGCTCTGAAATATCTTTATTTGCTGTTTTGTGTTTATTGGAAGCTGAATAGGCTTTTGATAAAGGTGTATCCTTGTTGAAGAGACTGCATGCCATGTGGCAAGAAAATGAAAAAATAATGAAGAATTATTAATAAAACCATCACCTTGGTGCCATCTGAGCTCCAGCCGCTGGAATCTCAGTCTCACTATTCCAGTATATGCATTGTGTGCTCGTGCATTTAATTATTCCCCACATCAAAAAAAAAAAAACTTCAAGCTGCTATGCTCATACATCCAATTAAGGAGATGTCTGAGTGTGTATTTTAATAACCTTGAGAATTTATTCAGTTAGGCCAAGAGCCGAGGTGCCTCTCGTCTATTTTATGTCTCTTTGTAGCAGTGCAGGGGGAGCGGCATCAAGCAGGGTATACAAACCCAATTCTATAATTTATAAAAAGAAAGGAAGAAATAGATCAAGTTAATATCGGGCTCATTGTGGCCAGAATCAAGGTGTGCAGGCTCAGCCATTCCTCGTAAGTGGTGTGTCAAGCAGTCCCAAAAAACCTGGGATAGCTCTTTCCACAAATATTTTCCCTGACTTCAAAATGATTAAGGGCAGTCTTTATTCACGGTGGGAGGGTGGGGGCTGGAGAGATGGTTCAAGGGTTAAAGTGCTTATGGTACAAAAGTGAGGAGCAGAGTCCTGATCCCGAACACCCACAGAAATGCTGGTGGCTGCTCAACTCGAATCCTGATGTTCAGGAGACTGAAACAGGATCCCCAGGGCTAGCTGGCTACCTAGACTGGCTGACATGTCAAGCTCTTGCTTCAAGTGAGAAATTTTGCCTCTCTATATAAAATGGAAACAGTCAAATAAGGTACCTCTGGCTTCTACATGCATGCATCCATATGTGTGCTCCCATGCAGTCTTACATGTACACACACACACACACACACACACACACACACACACAAATGCACACACAAGCAATAAAACCAAAATTTAAAAGACAAGAATGGTTTGGGACTCCTGGCTCCTTCCCTTAACAGTGACCTGGTGTCAGGTAGAACATGTCAGGCATCAGAGACCTCTGTACTTCCATTACCAGCAGACCACACAGGGGTCATGGGAAAATCACTTCCCCACTTCAGGCCACATTCCATCTGTCCAATAAGGGCTTAGACCAGGTAATTCAGTCTTCCCTCCCAACACCCATGTTGAGTGATCTATTTGTGACAGGGCGCTAAACCACTTAGGGAGGAGAACATGAACACAGAATTCAGAAAGCAGAGATGTGTCTGCATGTGGTTCAGGCCCCAGTGACTACCCACTCAGTCATGTGACCACCTGAGGAGCCCTGACAGACCCCGCTGTGAGTAACAGCGAATTCCATGCAACACCAGATACCTACACCACATGTGAGGAAAGCTTTGTGGAAAACAGGTGCAATGAGTACTCAGTCTTTCTCCTTAAGGTTGTAGTGATAACCTCCCCCTGATCCCCACCACTCAAACCAGTCAATAGTGATTACAGATCCCATATTCACCTCTTCATAGCTATGCAAACTAAAGGATCTTGAGTTAGCCCTCTGTGGCTCTTTCTCATCTGTCAAAGACGCTAACAGCATCACCATTGTCACACAGTAAGGATGTTACAGTTTTGTGTACTTGGGACAGAGAAGGGTATGTCGTAAATAGCCAGTTGATGTCAGCTGCTGTCATCAGCGCTCTGTCACTGGAGGTGTGGGTGTGACTAATGAGTACCTTCTCATTCTGTCTTTCAGATTGTGAAGCTGGAAAAGAATGGCATTGGTTACCACTACATCCTTGCCAATCTGGTGAGTGGAGCATGACCCACAGTCCAGACCTATACATCCCACCCCTACGGTCTGAGCTTGCCTCACACCTGCCTGATGTGAACCCTGTAGAAGGAAGGAGCAATTCATGGTGTCATTGCTAAGCCTCAGAAGTACCAAATGTACCTCTTTCCCTCTACCCTTCTGCTATAGTTTCTTTTCTGTTGCCCGGGAAAAAAGCACCCTGTCTAAAAAGTAATTTAAGGGACAGAGGCAGTTATTTCAGCTTACAGCTTCAGGCTCTTGTCCATCACTGTGGGGAAGTCAAGGAAGGAACTTTAAACATCTAGTCACATCCCATCCAGTCAAGAGCATAGAGAAAGAGATAGGACTTGCTTGCTTGCTTGCTTGCTTGCTTGCTCTCAGTTCATCAACTTCTCCACTTTTATTAAGTTCAGCACCCCAAGTAGGCAACAGTGCCACCCACAGTGGGGTGGGCTGGATCTTCCCACATCAATCACTTTATTAGGACAACCCCCCACAGGTCTGTCCATAGGTCAAGTCCATGTAGACAGTCTCTCTGCCTCCCCCCCTCTCTCTGTGTCTTTCTCTGTCTCTGTCTGTCTGTCTCTCTCTCTCCCTGTGAGACTCTCTTCCCAGGTGCCCAGGTGATGATAGGTTGTGACAAGTTGACAGTTGAAACTGACCTTCACAGTCCTGCTGTCAAACTACAGCACACTGCCCATGAATGTCTAGCCATCCTTGAGAGATAGCATGCTGGAGGCTACAGTGTAAACTTTTATCCTTCATAAGAGCCCCATCTTTGATCAATTCTGGCCCTAGCAAGAACTGGCCCTAGTGAGGAAAAATCACCACATCTTGGAACAGACAGGGAATGTCTGGATCCCACTGGTTTTGAACTCAACGGTGGTTTTGCTATTCACAATTACAGACATTTAAATCATAATTATGCTAAAACTGACAAATCTTTACCCAGGAAACATCTTATAGAGTAATCTATACTAATGTCAGTTTAGAGAGGTTTTTTTCGAACAGTCTAGATAAGCCTGTGTCTTCAAAATAAAAAATGCCTTCACTTTAACACACTGTAGCTGTTTGTTGGGTGCTATTATTTTGCACACCATGGAGACAGTTGGGTTTCTCAAATCTTTTGTGTGCACATACTTTTTATGTAGATGCCAGAATGTGTCTGTGTAAGTTTTCTCTGGCAATTGTCATGTCTATTGTTCCTGTGTCATGATTCCCACTTTTATCTTTTATGTCATAAACTTTGATTCTTTGAGCTCTTTTTCTCCATAGTCCATATTTTAGAGACCCTAATATTAAATCCACAGACCACACAATAAACTTACAGCACTCACTTCCATTGTCCTGTGTGTATTTATGGGGTTATGAAACCATCACAGCAGTATTTTAAAAGTTCATCACCCTCAAACCCATGCACATCAGTAGTCATTACATTACTCACCCTCCAAGCTCCCCACAGCCTCAGGAAATCACTAATGTATAGTCTATCTCAATGGACAGTAAGTAGCCCATTAAAGAGAGACAGCCTGTTTTGCTCATCCATTACACAGCTGATGGACTTCTAAGTCATTATCATCATGGGCCTGGTATGATAAACACTGTTGTGTACAAGTCTGACCCATGAAATACACTGAGGCTGGGGACTCCTGGGTTGTACACTAAACCCTGTGTTTAACACTTTCAGGTACACCACAGTTTGTTTCCACAGTGGAAACAGTGGACTGCAGCCACCATTGAACCTGATCCCACAACACATATGGCCATACATCCATTTCCCTTGATAGTCACCACTTCTACAAATGTCTCCATTGCCTTGGCCTGCCTTCTGAACTTTCTATCTTTCCATTAGATTGTGGTATTTGCCATATTTTAATCTGTAAGAAAAGTTTAAATGTTAACTTTACTGAGCTAAATATGTAGCCACGTTCAGTTTGAGTCAGGGTATCTTGTTCTGGTTATCTCTGAGAGATGATGAAGGAAAGAAATAAAAGATTGGTATTTTATACTGTATTAGGAATAAAGGTCATTAGTTGAATTAAGGCACACAATCTGTGTCTAAAATCAGGGTCCAGACATCTGCCTAGCCCTTAAATTCTGTCCTGCCTGCCCTCCAGCCTTAGCTTGTCCTGGATTTCCCCCCTCTCTACCCTCTGAACCTCCCTTGCCTTGGTTTCCCCAGTCAGTGCCTCAAGGTTAAGGTTGGAACTAAGAAGGACTTCCTGAGAGAAGTTAATCTAGATTTAGGTGTCAAGGGCTATATCCATCATCTTTTCAAGGTATTTGCATCTTAATGAGTGGTATCTGTTTAGAATCTTTATGGGGAAGCCAAGGAAAGACCATTTGCAAAAATGAAAACTGTTCATTAGAACTGAGGAAACCTGTGACATCCTTCACATCCCAGATCCAAGTGCTAGATGGGACCATGGAAGCCAGTTCCATCAGAACCTCTATTGCTTGTAGGGAAACAGAACCATTAAGGGAGTATGGCTCAGCCAGTGTAACACAGCAGCGAGCAGTGTGGGTAGGCTAGCTCAAATGCTGATGACAGAATCCACTACTCAAGGACACCTGCTGCTTGGAAAGAACAGAACCTGGGCAAAGGCGTGTACAGTTACCTCCTTTGGTAAGACAGAAATGACCCAGTAGCCTCCGGGCCTCTGAAGGAAGGACCCAGGTAGTTAGATCACCAGCCCTCATCTGTCACCAAGTGACCCCTCAGCCACAGCCTCCCCAAATCAACTGCTCAGGTTGCCCTATCCTTCTGATCCACATTTTTCTTCTTCTGACCTAATGAGTTCTCAGATCCTAACAACTGCCACTAATAGGCTGCAAATTGCAAACACCAACCAGATACGAAAGACTGGCGTGTTCCAATAGATTAGTTGATAATTAGGCTTCAAATTCCTAATTAATTCAGTTTGAGACATGGTGGAGGATGTGCTGTGTTTTCTTTCCCCTTCAGAGGAATATCACAATTTATACAATGATAATTTTTAGAAATTCAGCCCCATAATTAGCCTGCTGCTGCATGGAGCTGGCCCTCATCTTCAGAGCACTGTAGCTCGGGTGCAATTACAGAGTAAGGAACAGAAACCCTTTGGAAAGGATGAGCACACACCACAGTCCTTTACACTTGGTCAGAAGGCCATCTTCCCTCTGGCCTCTTTGGAGGATACTGTGGGACTCAAATCACCACGGGTGGAGAGCTGCCAGAGGGAGGAGGGAGGGGGGATGGAGGGGGTAAAAGGTTGGTGGAGAAGGAGTCTGAAGGCTTCAAACCCTGCTTTATGCCCTGATGTCACTCTTGCTTAGCTAACTTTCTAAGCAATCAAGCCTCAAACCTCAGTTTCCCCATGTGTCAGTTGGAAACAGTTCGTCTTCTTACGATGTCATCAGGAAAGAACCAAACATATTGCCTGGTGATACCTTGTTTTGAGCAGTTAAGTATTCCACACGGGTAGACAATTTTTAATTATTTTTATATTTTGAGATTATAATGTAATTATATCATTGCCCCCTTCCCCTCTCCTCCCTTTAAATCCTCTCATATATCACTCCTTGCTTTCTTTCAAACTTATAGCCTCTCTTTCATTAATAACATATATTCATAGATACACCCTGCTCAGTCTGTGTATTGTTACTTGCACAGATGTTTTCAGAGCTGACCATTTGATAGTGGATAGTCAATTGGTGTGCCCTTCCCTAGGGAAGACTATTTCCCCCATTCTCAGCATTCCTTGGTTGCTTCTACAGGGTGAAGACTCATGAACTTTCCCCTTTCCTTGTTAGCATGTCTGTTGCTGTGGTTCTTGTTCAGCTAATGTTTGAGCAGTCATGTTGGCGAGACTTTATGGGTGTAGCTTCTGATACTCCTAGGAGGTATAATCCCACAGTGAATGTCTTGCTCCTCTGGCTCTTACAATCTTTCTACCCCCTCTTCTGCAATGATCACTGAGCCTTAGGTGCGCAAGTTGTATTGTAGATATATCCATTGGGACTGTGCTCCACAACTCTGTGCTTTGATTGGTTATGGTTTTCTATAATGGTCCTCATTCTGTTACAAAGAGATGTTTCCTTAATGATGGGTGAGGACTCCACTTACCTGTAGGTGTAAGGACAAACATTGAGAATGTAGTTAGTGGTGGCTGTAGGTTCTCCAAGATCCATGACTTCACTATCCCTGAGTAGTTGGCTAGGTTTCCAGTACCAACATGATCTCCTTCTGTTGAGTGACCCTTACTACGTCCAAAGTTTGTGGGCCACTAGTGCATGTTTAGGGTTATTGTGCCATGATTATCCTTATAGTGGTTCTTAGGTATCATAGCTGGGTAGGACTGTCAGTTGCTTCCCTCCTTTGGAAGCTTGCATGGTGCCTTTTAGTACCATGAAAACTAGTCCCCAAGAAATAGGCTTTAAGGTCAGTTCTAGCCTCTGGGCCTTGCATCTAAAGTGAATGGTGTCTTCAGCAACAGGGACTTCCCTAGGTTAAGAATTCATACTAAGAACTTCTTTGATAGCTGTTGGTATATGTACATGTATCATTTATGTGTATACACATGCACATACATGCTTACATATCTATTCTTAATTTACATTATATGACAACAGATGAATATTAATACAACACTGGACTCTCCATCAGTCCTTGATGGGGACAATGATGGAGATTTGAACAATGTAGTCCTTGGTGAGCTATTTCACTATACCTTCCATATCCCAAACTCATTCTTTTGAGATATAACTCACATTTCCTACTATTTACCCACTTAAAGTAAATAATCTATGGATTCTTGACATGTGCACAGATTTATACATTTCCACAATCAGCCTTTTAGAAATATAATACTTCTCTTAATTCTTTGAGAATTTCATGCAGTTATGTAATGTGTTCTGATCATATTTTCTCCCACTCTGTCTCCTACCTCCTCCTAGATCCACCCCCACATCTCCACCCATCCCATCTTTGTATCCTCCTGTGTTTAATGTTTTAATAACCTACAGAGTCTATTTTATGGGGCACATATACTCCTGGATAGGTCACCATCCACTGAAGCATGATTGACATACCAGGGGCCACACACAGACTTAAGGAAAACTGACTCTTCTTGCTCCAGAAGCCATCAATTATCAATAGTTTCTCAGTTAGTGTTGTGAACTCATAAGCCCCTTTCCTGTCCATGCTGGAATATGGAAAGATAAAGATTCGATCTCACTCGGGTCTTCTTCAGGCAACCACAACTGCATGGGTGCCTTGGTCCTGTCATGTTCCAAAGACTCTTTCACAGCAGTCCTCCCCAACCTCTGGTTCTTACAGTCTTTATGCCTCAGCTTCCAAAATGGTTCCTGATCTTTGCAGGATCAGGAGATATGATATCGATGCCCCACTGGGGGCTGGTTGCTCCACTGTTCTTGTTCAGAGAACACTTGTGCTCTGCACTTTGACCAGTTATGAGTTTCTTTGTTAACCACTGTCCACTGCACAAAAGACACTTCCTTTTGAGGTCTGTGAGCTGCATTAACCAATGGGGAATGACATGTCTTTAGAGGTCACTCATCTAACAAAGTGATAGTAATAGGTTCATCCATGGAGCCTATGAACCTCCCAACCTTCGGTTGTTGGCCAGATTTACAGTTTCTGGCATGTGTCTCCTCCTGACCACAATAAGTTTAATGTGTCATCATCACATGACAGAGAACTTCTCTCTAACCATTGGTCATCATTCCCCACATCACCCTTGACTCACACCTATCTTGCCCTTCTACACTCCAGCCCAAGACAGACATTCCCCTGCTTCCTGCCTCCCTGTCCTTATCGACCCCAGACATACATTTTTGTACCCTCCATCTAACTCTGATGTTACATCCTGCCCCTCCTGATGGCTCTGGAGGTTGATATTATAGTCATCTTTCCATATGAAGAAACAAAGGTACATTGACTTCCCTGGTGTCACCACATTTATGAAACAACTGAGATGGGCTTCTCCACAGTTCACACAAGCCCAGAGTTCATGTTCTCATTATTACAGCCTATGACACTGGGCATAGGACAATTAGAGAGATGAGTATAGGGGCAAGTTCCTGTCAAGAGGCTTGAATCCAATGACAGTAATAAATCCAGAATGAGAACTCAATAAGTGTCATTCAAACAATCCCTTCTAGTCTGGTAGAAGCTGAGGGAGGGATGTGTTCTGGTCTCCTGGTGTTTACTTAAGATCTTGGGGTCCAGAGAAGCCAGCCATTAATACCACCATTATGGCCACCACTAACTCCAGAGACGTTTAGAGTTAGAAGTTTTGGTCCATACAGCAGCTAGTTCACACCCCCAGGTTGATTTCCTCAGCCCAAGAAGAAATTGTTCTTTAATCCCTTGCTCACCCACACTGAGAAATCTGTAGACTCCTTCTGCAAGGCCTAGCTCGCCCACTCCCCTTCTCTCAGCACCATATGGGGTCACATTTGCCTCTGAAGCCTGTGGTGAGGGGGGGAGATAGTACAAGTGCTGTTGAGAAGAGTAGCTCTCCTATTGGATAGACCTAAGTTTGAATGCTGGTTTGTACTTATCAGCTGTGTAACATTAGTCAAATTCCTTACAGTCTCTGAGCTCCCATGGCTTATGTCTAAAAAGAGGTAAGGATATTAATTGCCTTCTCCAGTGACACTATGAGAATTAAGCAAGATGAGGTAGAGGAAGTGCTTGGAGTAATACATGACCCCAAATGGGCACTTAATAAATGTTGGTAATTACCACCATAATTACCATCATCAGTGTTATCATCATCATTACTGGTATTCCTATCTGGGGACAAGATACCATCTTTGAGATCCCTCAGGTGCCTCCTACATCAAGTCTCATCTCCTTGTTATATGCCACCATAGCCCCAAGTACCTTCCACTTACCATAATTGAGATTGGGAAAGCCACAGAGATTGTATGACGCCTACTTTGCTGTTAATCTGAAGCACGCAATGGCAGCACGTGGCTTGTTTCATCTACTTCTGACTTCCCAGGGCCTTGGAGAGGGAGCTACAAAGAATGGATTTCTTTGAAAAGTCACTAAAGAAAGACACAAAGGAGTGAAGGGGTGATGCTGTGAAGTGGTTTCTCAAGAGCTTTGTGCTTGGGCCTCATGTACTTAAAAAACAACATTTTGTGTCTGATAAAATAAGCAGAGAAGGGCCAGAAAATGGCTCAGCGATTAAAGCCTCTGCCAAGGACTAGAGTTGTATCCCCAGAAAAAGTATAAATGCAGGTGGGTGTGGCAGTCTCGCAAGAAGGAGCTGGGATCCCATGAGCAGGCTGGCTAGTGAGACTAGCCATTTCCAAATGCTCTGAGTTTGATTGAGAGACCTGGCCTCAACCTGTAAAATCAACCAGCAATAGGATTATTCCTGACATCAACCTCAGGTCTCCACACGCGCATTCTACATCTACACGTTCACATACCCACATACATGTGATCCCACACACATGCAAACACATACACACACATGTGAAAATTGGGGACCTTTAGGCCCAGCCCTCTCAGGTTCTTGAAACCAGGCGGAGGGCACATTTTCACTCCCATGCTGATGTGTGGGTAGGTGCCTTGTCTTGGTCTTTCCTGGATGTCCTGCCCCACACCCGCAGTGCCTCTTCTCTAATGTCATCTTCTCATGACGTCAGGGCAAGGGCTCTACAGCAACTGTCCATATGAGATGCCCCTACCATCGCTTACTTGGAAGCACTGAAGGTGCCTTAAAACTACATCCAGCAGGTGAGCAGAATAGGTGCAACTGTACCTACCCCTTGCCTGTTCCTCTTCCCACAGGCAAAGAGCAAACAAGAGTAGGAGGGAATGGAACCCCAGGAAGTAATCATTTTCTGACTGGCCTGCTATAAGGCCTGCTTCCTCAGATGGATTTCATGTCCCATTCTGTAAACTTTCTCAAAAGCCCATGTCTAAGGAGATCATATGTCCTAGGAGTGAACCTACTGGTGTGTTTTCATTCATAGTTATTCTCAGTAGGTTTCAAATTTACCATTTCTTTAGATTTTCATCCATTTTGCATCATGTATTCAGTAGGTACCTACTATATGTGAGGGCCTGAAAATGAATAAACCATCATTTTAGAAAAAAAATATGTTCTTCTGGAATTCCTGCCTGACTTTCTCTGCATAGTAATGTTGAAACTATATAGGAAGATACTGGTTGAGGTCCACCAGTAATTCTAGACATAAAAAGTTACCCTGTGCCAGAAGAATTTTAAAGGTTGAACTTACTCTGAAGTTAGTTAGGTCAAGAGTCAACCACAACCACAATCAGTTGGACACATGCAGGATCAGTCTGCTGTTATGTTTGCAGATATCCGAGTGTGCAGGTGTCTTTCCCTGACTTCAGAGAGGATTGGGTAAGTCAACCCTAGGCTTTTTTCTGATGTGGATGACATGTCAGTTAGCTGGCATTGGTACAACTACAATAGTCCATTGACTTGTTAAATGAAATGCCTTGAAGGTTTGGCTTGTTAAGGTGGCTAAAATGGAAAAATGTGGAGATTCTTATGCAAAGATATGGGTGCTTGAGGACTAGTCATCAACTGAAGACTATTCCACAGGATTCCCTTTTATCCATATTCCCCAGCATATACCTGTGTGATTGTAGAATTAGAGATCAAAGCTGGAAGCACCCTTAGGAGAAAAGTAAGCTTTCCCAGAAGTCTCTGCACCTTTGGGGCTGAAGCTCTGTTTTCAGATGGAATCTTGGGGAGAGTCTTACTCTGTAAAAGATGAAAAGCAAGGCTGCCTTGGCAGGCATGAGAGTCGGAAGGTGGGCCTCCATCTTTTATTCCTTCACCAACTGCAGCATGGTGACCTCTGCAGCTTGTGCCTTGGACATATCTTGAAGGATTATTGATCTGACAGATGTCTTTGATAAATCAATAACCACTTGCCTGTACAGATGCCCTAGAGCAAAGAGCTCATGAACTTCAAAGACAGGACAAGAAGTTATGTGATTATCCCCCAAACTCTCTTCCTGGGGCTTTTATCTCTGACCTGGTTCACAATAAAACATACACAGAAAGTCAGTCCAAAGACCCCTTTAGTCCCTGAGACAAGAGGTGAGGGCGGGAGGTAACAAGATTGACGCTTGCAAGGAAATCAGGGACAGAGTAGGTTCTGTTGTTTCCTCTGTAAATTCTTAACATGCCACCCTGCACCAGGCACTGTTTGTGGACCCTGTGGGGCTGTGGTCTTGCTTTTGAGGAGCACCTGTGGTCTCTGTCTTTGTCTGTCACAACCACAGACAACAATGAGATGCAGAAAAAAGGGACTGAAAGGCTAACCCTCCAAGGGCAGCCTACATCAGAGGCGCTGAAGATAAGCATCCTGGTCTCCAGGGACCTCCTCCCTCATGTGAAGCTGAGGCCCATTCCAAAGTCTCCCACACAAGACAGGAGATGAATGAATAGGGCGGCAGAAGGCTGGGTGCACAGAGGTTGAAAACAAGCACGAGAGTCACCTTACTCCCTCCTTCTCTCACTAGCCACACTAGTTTGAAAGAAGCCAATCCACTAAGTTTTCTCATTCCCAGTTTGCAAGTGGTAATAGAAGGACCTGCTTCTTGGTGTGGTTATGAGAGTTAAATGTAATAATCAAGGCACGGCCCCATGGCAATGCCTGCTACCATGTTTGGTTCTGGCTGATTCATGCAAAACACAGTGGTTGCTGTCATCACTTTAACAAAAATCCGTCTCCCTTCAGATCTGACTGTTCATCTGTCTAGCCCACCTTGCAGAGCCTTAGAGAACAAATTTCCCACTTCTTTCCCATGACAACCCTCCTGAGAGTCGAGCACATCCTTCGCCTACCCTCTCAATCTTCTATTATGTTTCAGGCTGATCCTCTCTGCTCTTTCCAAACCTTCCTAATATAAGGAGACTTTTCAAACCACACACTTCTGTGACTGCTCTCCCCACAGAGCTGTCATCTGAGATTTTTCTCTGACAATTTGGGGAAATTTTGACATGTTCAACCTGTGCCATTCAGAGTATAAAGTACAAATTTATGATTTGGTCTGATCTTACCTCTTCTTGATGTCAAGGGGCTGGGATGGAAGGGTCTTTCCCGATGTACCCATGTTGGCTTAATAAGCCTTCATCTTGACGCTGAACCTGAGCACTGCAAGAAGTTCCTTCTCCTTTCTGCTGGGTGTAGCGTGTGCTTAGACAGGATGATGAGGCCTGAACAGTGTGTGGGTGACCCTCTTTTAAGGATCTCAGCAAAAACATAAAAGGAAGTCGAGCTTTGAGGCCAAAGCTTGTCAGCCTGAAAGTGCTATGTTGTGGCTGCAGAAATGAGATGGCTCAGTTGGTAAAGTGTTTGCCTCAAAAGCCTGAGGATCTGAGTTCGATCCCCAGAATTTACACTAAAAAGCCAGGTGCTACTGTGACTGGAATCACAAAACCTGCTATACTCACATTCTGATCCTCCACCAAGTTTACGCTCAGGCCCTGGGCATGGATGAAGGATATGGTGCTCATTTCAAGGCTCCAGAAAAGACAGTACTTGTGAGCTCTCTGCACAGCCAGGCAGAGAAGGTTGTATCCAGGAGAAACCCAACACCCCTGCTTACAGGCCCCTGTTAAAGACATGCACTCTTGCCAGGCAACATTTGCTCTGGGCTCCTAACCCTCTGCTGTTATCAGAAGAGTTTTGGCCCTCTTTGACTGAGGTAATGGATGCACCATCCTAAATCTAAACTCTTGTGTTCCCTCCCTCAAGGACTGGCAATGCGACATGTTCATGAAGCAGTCAAATTGTGTGATTAGGGGGTTCACAGAGGCCTTTGAATGAGATCTCAGCAGAAACTGGGGTGAATTCATTCAGTGACTTATGCAAATGAGCTCTTGGGCCTACTGTCCAGTTCCCTTCAGGCTGATTATGGGATTAAGCTGGACCATATTTACAAGACATTAAAATGAATGTCTTGCTTTGGAGGGGAGCTAGGAAAGATTTAAAATAAGCCCAAGGGTAGCTCTAGGTTGATTGCCTAATTTTCTTTCATTTCCCTACAGCACTAACCCCACAATCCCCAAAAGGTGGTTTGGATAAAGTTAAGTCATGTACATGAGGTGGTTATTTTAGCTACCACCATCATTTTTATTATTAATTATGAACTATGCTTTAGGACTATGCTGCAGCCTACGGCTGTCTCTCAGCCCCAGGCTAAGAGATGGCAGAATCAGCTGAGCGCTCTAATCAGATTAGAACATTCTTCAAATGCTACCACATCAGCACCACTCCATCCTGTGACTTCACTGCGTCTCCCTCTTTCAGGGACTCAAAATGGCACCCAGCCAGAGAGCACATTAGCTTTATCTGAGGTTGTTGTTTTCTAGTGGCATTGGGGGGGGGGAGTGTATGACAAAAGGCCTAAAATATAATGAACAAAACCCTGCACTTTCTCATCTTTCCCCACACCTAGTTCTGGGGCCCAAACCAATCCCAAACTTCTTAGAAGTATGAAGTTACACCTTCACCATATTTGGTTATTCTGGCCATTTCTTCCACACATCTACACAACATGCCTGCGCCTCTATTCCTTGCCTCATTCACTCAGTGTCATCCATGGCTCCCACTAACTATGTGATGAAACAGTCCTGACCAACCCTTGAGTATACCCAGCCTCTCCTTAATGAGAAGGCTTCTGCTATCTTGTTTGATTCTTTTGATAATTATCCTCATAATTCAAATGTATTTACCCTTGCATTTTGATTCACTGATGTTAACGTTTTGTCAAAATGAGGATCTCCTGCTTCCTTCCAGAGCTGTGGGCTGACAGTCCTTAGGGTTAGCTATTCTACAAGCACCCTCACATATACCACGTGGTCCCTGTGTCCCTCAGATTAAGAAGCATCCTTAGCCTGCACTTCCTTAGCCAGGTCCTCTGCCCTTGCATGAAGATGGGAGGCAGGACATTCTGTGCATGTTGCCTGTTTGTTGGTCATGCGTGAAGCTGTGATATAGAAAGAGGTACTGAAGAAGCACACAGAAGCAGGGCAACTCAGCTACCCCAGGAATACCAACTTCCCAGTGTCTCCAATAGCTGTGCTGGAATAGACCTCTAGGTAGCCAAGGCTGACCTTTTAATTCTTGATCCTCCTGCCTCCTGCCTCTACTTTCTAAGTATTAGAATTACAGGCGTGTGTCGCCAACCAATTTAGATAACATTCACTCTTCAAAAAGAAGCACCTGGCACCAGGGCTAAGGGGACAAAGAGTAGAAGACCTAACTTTGGTTGACAAGTAACTTGAGAAAGCAAACACCTGTAGCTTATGTCATTCTTTTTCAACAATAACAGTGTTTAGAACAATACACTCAGCATTTGGGGATGTGTTAGCAAATATTCAGCATGGCTTGAAGAAAGTCGTGGCAGTGAAGTTTCATAGCTAAAACTTTTCAAGAACTGTAATTAACAACATGGCATCCTTAAACACATTAGATAATAGCATGAATAAGATAGATAAAGAAAATGCACAAATTACTAAATAGTACCCCCATGGGTTTTTAATAAAATAGAAAAGGAAATTGGAAAATGATTTAATTAAACCTATTTAGTAAATGTACTGGGGGAAGAGACTTAGCTTAATTTCATAATTCCCTGGCAGGCAAAGAGCTAATGCCTTTATTTCCTTTCTTAATCAAGGCCACATTTCTCTACTGACCAAGTCTACATCCCTGCACTGTGGAGAAAGCAAGCCTGGTAACTGTAAGAGTCTAGTTTCCCCATGATTAAGACATCCTAGGAGTCAGTGTTAGCTTTCCCAGCATGCAATCTTGCACTAGAGGGGAGATGTCAGCTCTTAGATGTACACTGACCCCAAGTGGCTTCCTGGTTTTGGTTCTCCTGGTGAATGTCACAATATCTGTTCTTTCTCTGGGTTATGGGCATGTGGTTGGAGGGTTCCATCAGCTTGATTATGTGTGACCCTGGATTGGCTCCACTAACATTCTCATCAGGCTTGCTGGTGATGAAGCTGAGCTGCGTTCCTATTTGAGCAAATCACCATTCCTCTTGGCCTTCATTATGCTGGTGAGGGAAAGTCAGTAGGGATGCCCAGGAGCTGGTTACAGATTGCAAGTGACAGAATCTGACTGCGGGAGATAATTTTCATTTCATTCTCTCAATAGCTATTTTGCGAACAAGATGTTCTTTTAAAAGTCTCTAAAGAGTATGGAAAATCTCCTGACTGTGTACTGGCTCTTAACCAATGGGAAGACAGCTGTACTCATATAGGGTGTACCACCATCAAATGTGGGCTGGGTAAGGAAGCAGAATTCTGATTTTCCCTTTAAGAACAGCTGGCTGGTACCATTGCACAAGCCAGTTACCTCTGTGTCACTCTGTGAACTGTGGTACAAGTTAATCTCAGCTGATTAAAATCACTCTCTGGCAGCTGTTGCCTGCTGGTCATGTTTCCCCTGACTAATTGGCACACCTGCTTGAGGGACAATCTCTAGCTTTATTCATTCTCACAGTGAGAAAGAATTGAGCATCTGCCCTGGGCTGGGCATGTATGGAGATGCTAGGTGCTAGAACACATCAGTGAACAAGATGGAAGTTGAAAATGTTCCCTACTATTTCAGTAGTTAGCATGTCAATGGAAAGAGAGAGGACAAAAGGGACAGCGAGGGAAGAAGATCTCGGTGGTGACAGGTGCTCCAGAGAAACAGCAGACACAAAGTTGGAATGGGCCAGACTGAGTGCTGGAAGAAACTCAGCTGGGGTTCTCCCACAAGCAAAGCCCAAAGCAAGGCTTCAGGAAGAAGCAGGTGCTAAGTGCCAATCCCGGAAACACAATAGGAATGCACATCAAAGAAAGCAAGGCAGACACTGAAGCATGGTCCCAAGAATTCCCACCCTCTCTTCATCTTTGGATGTCAGCATAGACCATTCCATCAGCTTATGCACCAGGCAGAGAATGCTGGGCTGGCATCTACTAAGTTTGCAGCTGTCACTAGTGTAGAGCTGCCCCTGGCCATGTGAGCTTGGCATGCCCAGCCTCCTCTTCATGCAGGTGGGGTAGCAGGTGTTTGCAGTTAGTGCATAAAATGGAATAGTGGTGTGTAACAGAAAGTGGAAAGAAACAAGGCCAACAGTGTCAGCTGCGGGGAAGTAACTGGCTCTTCAAATGAGAGGACAGGAGTGAGTTCTCTAGAGAGATGGTGTGCCTAAGATCCAGACCATGGGAAGGAGTCAAGAATAGAAATGATATTCCAAGACGGGAAGCAAGGACAAAGGCTTGTGGGGCTGAACTAGGGTTGTCTATAAAACGAGCTCAAAGGGGTCACAGACTGCCAAAGGCACTGGTGGAAGTCAGGGAGCTTGGAAATACTAAACCTGTTCTTTCAAGAATTTGATGTAGACAAGCCCTGGGATCCTGAGGTAGAGCCAGGTCCAGGGCTTGGGCCTCAGCTGCCAACTGTGGGATTTCCCATCTTGGACACACATCCTCAGCCTCTTCTCCTAGTCTGTTTCTGTTATTAAGATTGGGCACTTTCTGTAGGCCATGGAAGCAAACAAGCATAAGCTTTATGGGCCCTGCTCAAAATCCTGTAGTGCAGTACTAATTATAATGGAAAAAGAAAGAAAGGGAAAAGGTTTACACAAGTTATGTGTGACCCAGCTTGGACCACTATCTGACTTCATTTCCTACTAGAAATCATTCTTACTATTGCCTTCCAATCACACCAGACCCTTTGCTATTTCTGGAATATTCCAAGCAGCCTCCTATCCCTGCACCTCTGCTCAGTGTATTACCCCCCTCAGCCAGGTATTCCCATAACTCACGCATGGGACTATGCTATACTTGTGCCAATAAGACCCCACAAGGTGCTGATCTGGACCACTCTTTCCAGTACTCTCTCTCCATCCACAAACCCACTTTATCTCTCTTCATAGGCACACAGCTACTCCAGAGCACACATTGATACACAGCATTTTGTGTGTGTGTGTGTGTGTGTGTGTGTGTGTGTGTGTGTGTGTGTGTGTGTGTGTGTTTACTTGTCTAGTGTCTGATTTCCCCTATGAGAACATAAGGTCCACAAGGGAGGGAGCTTGAAAACTCTTAAGTTCTCAAAATAGTATACTTGGTGATGGTGAGTTTTGAGGGAGGGGGGGTGACTTGCTTAACAGAAGAGTTTAGCTCTGGTCCCTTCTCTGTCACTAACTAGGTGAGCAGCTTTGTGGGTACTGACCCTCACTTTCTGTCTTAGTTTCTGTATGTGGCAATCAGACACATAAGCTGTACCTTATAAAGGAAGGAAGTAAAATAAGGCCACAGATGTGAGAGTAGTGTACCTTGTTGAATTTATTATATAAATGCAAAGCTTTTAAGTCCTTTTAAGTTCAAGGCTTCCTGGCTTTGGTTGGGTTTTGCTGAATTGGAAGAAAATTCCATTTGCAATAAAGAATCCTCCATGGATGTCAGAGGTGGACAGGCCTCCTCCGGGAGTACCGGTCCAGTTCACTGTACATGAAAAAGCACAGTGAGAGGTGAAGGCCCCCATCAGAAGCCATCCCCTTCCAGAGACTTGCTGGTGACCTTGGGCAACTTGCAGGCATTTTTCCCAGCAGTCTTCAGATGTCTCTTCTCACCAAAGGTAAAGAAGGATAGTGAGCAAGGACAGCCCTTCCTTCAAGATTTTCCCTTTGCTTCTTATATCTTGTCATCTTAAGAATTTGGGATATCCAGATGACTCGGAAGTAAAGGGGCTTGTCATGCAAGGCCAGAACCCAAGTTCAATCCCCAGAACCCATGTAGATGTGGAAGGAAAGACTAGTCTCCACACAATTGTTTTCTGACCTGCACACACACACACACACACACACACACACACACACACACACACACAGAGAGGAGAGAGAGAGAGAGAGAGAGAGAGAGAGGGACATAAAACACACAGAGAGAGAGAGAGAGAGACAGAGACGGAGAGAGAGACAGAGAGAGAGAGAGACAGACAGACAGACACACACACACACATAAAACACACATATACACACATGCTAACACACACATTACACACAGTCACACACACAAACACACAGAGAGACAGACACACATACACACTCATATACACACACATACACACAGTCACACACACACACAGAGAAAGAGACAGACACACACACACACATATATACAGGCACATACACACAGTCACACACATACACACACACACATACACACACACAGCCAAGCACACACAATGTACACATAGTGTCTTCCAGACACAACAGGGCAGTTGCACATATGAATTCATAGTGGTTGTGACAGAATACATAGCACATACACACTTTCAAGCCAGACAAAACTCCAATATGAAAAATGGGAGGTAGGCACAAATTCCCTCCTCTAACCCAGAAGTTATTGGCAATTGGTAGCTGCTGGGAGAGTCAGTGATCTTGAAGAATATGACACCTGGTAGGTTGGTCACGCTTCAGGAGTTGGCCCCACACACAGGTATATGTGTAGCATGAATTGGGCACAATGAGCTAAAAAATATAAAAGAAGACACAAAGTTAAGTGGGTTTTGAAGGGTGGATCCAGGAGGAGCTGGGGGAGGAGTTACTATCATCAAAATAAACTATATGGAATCCTAAAAGAAATAATAACAATAATGATAAATAATAATTTTTTGAAATCCCAGCCATTCATTGATTGTCAGTCTGGGTGCATAATGTCTATTTTATCTTTTCCCTAATCTCCAGACTCCATTGCATAAACAAACAAACAAACAAACAAAAACTCAGCCCAAGGTAGTATGGGCCAGTTCCCATACATCTCGGGGTAGGGGTGTGGAGTGCATCCTCAGGCAGGCACTCTTGGTCTCTATGTCAACTTTATGTAAAAAAAAAAAAAAAAATCTGTGAGATGTAACTCAAAGGGGGCAAGACACTGCTGTCTACATTCAGTCTGTTCTGCCTTGTGGAGCAGGAGAGAAAGCCTCCTGAGTTTGCACTGTGGTGACGTGGACCTGCAGACATGTCACTGTGGTGTCATGGACCTGCCTAGGCAACATGTTTGACTCTCCCCTTTCCTTCCTTCACAGGGTTTCATGGACATTGACTTAAATAAGTTCAAGGAGAGTGGAGCCAACGTGACCGGTTTCCAGTTAGTGAACTACACAGACACCATCCCAGCCAGAATCATGCAGCAGTGGAGGACGAGTGACGCTCGAGACCACACCAGAGTTGACTGGAAAAGGCCGAAGGTGTGAAAATGGATACCCATTTTTTTTCTCCCTTAATCAGTCGCAGAACACTGACGCACGGCAGTCTTTAGAAAGGAAATGGGATTTTTATTGAGCAAAGGAAAACATAGGCATAAGGGATCAGCACCCCACCCCCCAACATGACAGAGGTCAGCAGCCCAGGACTGTTACATTGATGCACAGTCAAAAAATATTCCAAATTCTTGTTCTGTTGCCCTCAGCATTTGACTTCTGCTATATGGCACGAGAAGGCTGCATAGACTTCAGTCATGATGTCTGCATTCTCCCAGTATTTGCTAGTTGATTTTTGTCAGTGGGACAAAATACCTGAACAAATCAACTCTAGGAGGAAAGATCTCTTTGGGCTCATGGTTGCAGTGTGTGGCCAACTGGCTCCATTGCTTTTAGGGTTGTGGCAAAGCAGGAACATCCCAGTGAAAAGACACAGTGGAGGGAAACTGCTCCTGTCAAAGAATCCAGGAAGTGAAGATTCTGGAAGGGGCCAGAGAGAGAGAAGCTACAGCCTTCAAAGGCAATACTCAGTGGCCTACTTCCTCCAAGGAAAACCCTACCTCCTGATTTCCATTACTTCCCAATGATGCCGTTATGTCTATTGGTGGTTTATAATACATTGATTATGTCAGTGTCTTCATGAGACAGTTGCTTTGTGGGTTCAGTTCATTGGTGGGTTCAGTTCAGTTCATTGGTTCAGTTCATTGGTGGGTTAATGCATTGATTTTATCAGCGTCTTCTCCACACAGTTGCTTTGCCACAGCCCACTCCTGGGGACTGTGACTTTACCAGATGAGGGGTTTTCTTTGGGGAGGAAGGAGATACTTCAGGCCCAAACCATAATACAGCAGGAGAATGAGAACAGGAAGCATAGCTCTGTTCTTATGAACTCTTTTCCTGAGACTGGGGAATGGCTCAGTTGATAAAGGGCTTGTTGCAGCCAGCTGAGACTCCCAATACCATGTAAAAAGCCATGTGTAACCCCAGTGCTGGGAAGACAGTCTTGGGAGGATCCCTTGAGCTTGCAGGAGAGCCAGTCTAGCCAAATTGGTGAGCTCCAGGTTCGGTGAGAAACCCTGTCTCAAAATTAAGATAAAGAAAGACCGAAAAGCACTCCTGATGCTGACCTCTGACCTCAACACATGCACATAAGCATACACAACCACACATACATGAACATGTACAAACACAGAACTCTTCTCAGAAGTCACTAGCAGATCTTACCCACCGCTGGCCCCAAGTTAGAAAACTGCCTTTAGCTGGCTGCAAGGGAAGCCAGCAAATGCTGTTTCTACTCTAATTAGGGCCACCATCTTTCTTTTATCTCCAGCAGTACAAGGGATTGAAATTAATACTTCATGCGTGCTAAGCAAGCACTACAGTTCCCATCCTTATGTCACCATCTCACGGAGCACAAGAAAAAAATGCCTCTTTATAGATGAAGCCTCCGTGAGGTGACATGTACTCACCACCTCTGTGTGCCCAGCTGACCA
The DNA here is from genome assembly GCF_003668045.3 of Cricetulus griseus. Lineage (NCBI taxonomy): Eukaryota > Metazoa > Chordata > Mammalia > Rodentia > Cricetidae > Cricetulus > Cricetulus griseus. The sequence goes on from NC_048600.1 coordinate 71,287,353, forward strand.
TCAGAGAAACTTGCCTGGAGATGCACAGCTGCTCTCTACCTGGGGCTGCAGCCAGCCTCTCACTCCTCAGACCCAGAGCCAAACCCTGTTTTATTTGATGTTCAATACAGCTTGTGAATGTGGAAAGCAGGCCGTGGGTCTTCTAAGTCAGTTCATATAGCATGGCAGTGGCTATGTGCAACACTGTGTTGAGAAGTTTCTGAGGCCAGCTCTGTTATCTGGGATCATCAGTGACTCTTTGGCCCATGTTTCTAGGCTGCTTGGTTAATTTTGTGAACTTCAGTCTATACAGATGGGGTGCTTCCCATCCTACCAGTGATCAAACCAACTTAACTCTTCATTCTTGAAGACTCATTGCGGTATCTGATTAAACAAAAGTGCTTCAAAACAAAGATTGACTTTGATGCAGGCTAACAAATTAGTTGATGATCGGCTACCCAAGCCAGTTTCTAAGTGTATTTTTTTTCTGAGAAAATAAAACAGGCATAGTGATGCATACTTCTAATGACAATATGAAGGCAAGAGAATCAGGAGCTTAGTATCATCCTGGACTACACAGAGAGTTCCAGGCTACCCTGTCTCAAAAGTATAAATTAGAAGGGACTGAAGAGGTGACTCAGCCAGTAAAGTGCTTACTGTGTAAGCATGAGGACCTGCCTTTGGATTCCTAGCACCTGCAGACCAAGTTAGGCATGGCAGCATGTGCTTGAAATCCCTTTGCTGGGTAATCAGAGAAAAGAGGATCCATGGGGTTTGCTAGCCAAGTTCCCTAGCCAGTTGGTGAGCTCCTGGCTCCATCAAAGACTTAGTCTCAAAAATAAGATTGGGAGCAATTGAGGAAGACCTCCAGCCTGCATGTACACACGAGCACGCACACACACACAGAGAGAGGGGGGGGAGAGAGAGAGAGACAGGGAGAGTGAGACAGAGACAGAGACATGGGAAAAAGGAACATATATACACACATGACCACAAATAACAATCAAGATCAGGAAATCAACTAAGAATTGGAAAAATACGTTCATCCTATAGCTGTGCAATGTGTGTCTTATTACTGGCTAATAAGACCTGTTTTGTCTCATTTACGTCTCAGCTGCCCTTTGGTCAAGCAAGGAAAACCCTTAAGTGTTACCATTAATCCACAAGGAGAGCTTATAGAAATGTGTGCCTTACTGTGGAGTAAGCCACACAGAGATAATTGGGAGCTTGCTCATCCTGGAATATTGTTGCCTTTATTGTTAGAAGAGATGGTGGGGCACACAGCTCTTCTTGGCTCCGGGTTGTTGACTCCCATACAGAGGAAACCAACTGACTTTCCATGTATTTGGCCTGCAGACATGCTGTATTTAATCTATGCATTTCCTCCTAATTAAACCAAGATTCCTCAAATCACAAGACTGAACACCAAACTCCAAAATTCTGGCTTGTCTTTAAAGGTTACAGCTGGTCATGATAAATTTACAGCTCTGGAGAGCCCACTGGCTGGGCAGACCCAGTGAGCAGACTTGTGAGAGAGTTGGAACATCTCCCTCCAAAAGTTTCTAACCACCCACCCACCACATACTTCACGCACCAGGCAGCCATCCCCCGACACAGACCCCCCCAGCCCACCTTTGTGTCAGCTCTCTCTGACACCTGCCTGTCTGCCTTCCTTCCCCAGTACACATCTGCTCTCACCTATGATGGTGTGAAAGTGATGGCCGAGGCCTTCCAGAGCCTGCGGAGGCAGAGGATTGACATATCCCGCAGGGGAAACGCTGGGGACTGTCTGGCTAACCCAGCTGTACCCTGGGGCCAAGGGATCGACATCCAGAGAGCCCTGCAGCAGGTAAGGCTGGCAGCATCGACTTCAAGCAGTATGTATAACTTTAAAATGAAGGGTGTGCCTGGAGTTCAGAGTGACCACTACAGTGTTCATGTCAAATGTATGGAACTCAGGTCAAACATGGGACAAAACAAACAAAGAGACTGCTAAAATGTGATATCTATCCTTGAAGCATCAAGGCGGCATTCTCTGCTTAGGAATTATGCTAGGAAAAGGAAGGAAAGGAGAAAGAGAGGGAGGGAGGAGGAGGGAGGGAGGGAGGGAGGGAGGGAGGGAGGGAGGGAGGAAGCTACTGGAAAGGCACTGATTTCCATGATCATAAAAAGGACTTGCTAATACGCAGGGATGCAGGGTGCAGGGGGCTAGCTGATCAGGTGACATGCTAATCACAAGAGCATGAGGACCAGCGTTTGAATCCCCAGCACCCAAGTGAACACTGGGTAGATGTGATTGGCTATTGTCTATAATCCCAGCACACAGGAGGCAGGGGTAGGATTTCCACAGTGGGATGGTTAGCAAGACTAGCAGAACTTGTGGGTTCTGGGTTCAAGTGAAAGACCTTACATCAATATAGAAGGTGGAGAGTAGTAGGGGAAGACACCAGGCTCTGGCTTCTACATATAAATCTACACATGTGCATATGTACCCATCCTCACATCTGTACACACACACACACACACACACACACACACACACACACACACACAGCATGCAAACGAGAGAGAGAGAGAGAGAGAGAGAGAGAGAGAGAGAGAGAGAGAGAGAGAGAAATGCTCGGGGTTGACTCTGAACTGTGAGCATAACCCTGCAATTGTCTTTCTCCATTCCTTTCCTATGCGTGCACATTTCATGACTCTATTGTTCATCCTTCTGACCAGACATTCTCACATCTCAGCACCACATTCATCAATTCTGTTTGCACTTGAACAGTGGGAGAACAAGAATAGAAAACCCTGTCTGGCCCAATCGATTGGCTATGCAAAGGACTAGGAGGCAGAATCCAGATTCCACAGTGGAGAGTATAAATATTCAATTACTAATATGTCTGCTAGGATAGCCGGGTGAGACAGTGGTACATATGGGTGTATGTTTGACATTCCTGCTTTAGAAGATTCGGGGGATTTTCCCACTGCTTGAATATTCTTTGAGGTCCTAGAAGTTTCAAGAAATACTGCAAGACCATGTTGTGAGTCTCAATTTGCTAGTACACAACATTGCCCCTGGTTTCCAAAGAGTTGGTGGGAAGAAGGCTGCACTAAACCCAAAGGGAATGGCAAAGTATGGGCACAGAGAGGAACCCATAATGGCAACATTCTGGTATAGTTGTCCTTCAGAGCCCACCTTTCCCACCCATTGGCATTCCCTGGGTGAGGCCAGCTCCACCATTAAGCCTGCATCCAGCAGAAGGTGGAGTTGGGCTCCCAGGGGAGAGGAGCACATCTAAACAAAGAGATACATGAACACAGATGTTCATCCACACGCGCACAGCTCTGCAATATTCACAACCTGGAGAAATATTAGGAAAGAGCCTCGGCAGCTGGTCCCCGACCTGAAAAAGAGCCCTGTGTGGCAGAGAACATGAAGTCACGTCCTCCAGACTGAAGTGAGGCAGCAGACCTTCCGATCATGGCAGGCATCTCTAGGTCCTCAGCTGTGTCTCTGCCCTCCCCTGTCTCTGTGCAGGGCAACCTCCAGGTCACTAGGCAGTGACAACAGACACCAGGCAGGTTCGAAAATGATTACCAAAGAGGCAGTGCCCATTCCCAGCTTATTTAAAATGCTTTTCCTGATGGCTGTCGAGACAGATCCTGTCTACAGTGTGAGGCTGGCCTCAGATGGTCCCAGGGACTTGCCCTTGGCGCCACAACCTTCCAGCTCCTCTGCCTCTCCCATCTTATTGACATCCCTGAAAGCATATTCTGACGCCATCATGACAGGGACAAAAGCCCAGGAGGCAATGTGGAGTGACAGGCAGTGGTCTGAATCAGGAAGCAAGAAAGACAACCCCCAGGTCTCTCTGAGCAACCTCAGACTATCCATCAAGCTCTCTGGTGGCCCTGCTTTGCATAAAGAGGAGGCGGCCAAGCAGACAGCACCCAATATCCCAGCATTCAGAAGGCAGAGGCAGGAGGATTGCTAGTTTCTACCTAACATGTGCTACATAAGAAGTGCTGGGGAGAAAAAAATACTCTAAGAGTACATTCATTTCCCTTATGGTCTAACTCACATCTTTCCACTGTAATATACTCTCATCTTCTGCTTCTGCCCTAACAGGATTGGAGGGAGTTAGTTGCCATGGTGAAGGCTGATAGCTTACTCTGTTTTGGAGCTGAGGCAACTATGTGCCTGCCTTCCATGGGTAGTTCCCCAAAGCTGACTGTGCACTCCCGGGAGTGAGGGGGACTAAACACTAGGGACAATTAAAAAAAATCAAGTCCAACCCACAGGAGACTCCTTCAGTCTCTTTGATGAACAAACAAATCAAAATGTTCCTTCCCTAAGACCATCTGCCCAAAACAGACTCCTTTTCAAGTCTGTGTGAATCACCCAGAATCAGGAGTTTATTGCTAGAAGAGACCTTGGAAATCACTGGCCCAGTTTTCCCCTCACTTTATGAGATGGTAGACTAAAGCCGAGTGCAATGGATAACAAGTAGTTTATTAAGTAATAGTACTCACGCAAGTCCACTCAGCCAGGCAGCAGAGAGCGAGAGAAGGGGCCCATGTGCGTGCCTCTAAACTACTTAAACCAAGCGGGCATGGTCAGTAGTACCTCTAAACAGGATTTCCCCCTACAGTAGACCCAGAGTGCCCTATGATGCCTCCACAGTGACAAAGCTTAACCACAGAGGTGGAACCAGTCCGCTGCCCAGGGCCCCTCATTCCATGCATCAGCCTATCCTGTGACCCAGTAGGTTCCACTCTACAGTATTAACCCCTGGAGCCTTCACCTAGCCACAGCCATTGTCCAGCCATTTTGCCTTCCAGACCCACCTCTTTAAATAGTCACACCATCAGAGGAAAACTGCCACCAGAGCCTAGGTAAATCCTAATGGCATCTGGTTTTTTGGAACCCAGGGATCTGGTCTGGAGCTTCTGTGTCTGCAGCCTTTGGATCACACAATACAAAGGAGCAAGCCCCACTATGGCTAAGATGGTGACATCTGGAGTCCAGCACAACCTGCTTGGCAGACTAACATGCTAGGAAATCAAATCCCAAAACTAATTGTCATGATAGCAGTGATGTAGCATGGACAGATAGCACGGGCTCTGAGCATTTAGTGTATTGCCTCACTAAATGCTCCACGGAGCACAGTAGGACTCAGGAGTTATTAATTATAAAATGAAAAGGCTGAGCTTCAAGAAAATTAATAAATGTCCTCACGTGATACAGCTGGCCTATGGTGACACATACAGAGGATGCTCTGTAGTCCAGCAGAGATGACCCATATCAGTGACCCAGCCCAGTGCATGCACATCTCTCAACACTGAAATTCACCCCCAGAGAAAAGTGAAACTGCCCCTGCCTGCCACCAGGAGAGATGTTTAGGATACTGATGTAACCTTCCAGTCTATTACCTGGATGCCACAGAGATCCAAGAAGGGAATACCCTGTGCCAGCTTCCAATTGGTAAAAAGAAAAAAGACCGAAGGCTCAAGTCATGTTCTTAATGTGTAGAAAGTCATAGACCTTGAAGGATGAGTAAAGAAAAAACTCTCTGGGCACTTTTTCTCATAAAAAGATGCATGTGTTACTATTTATAGTTCACCATGGCCAGGAGTTGAGGAAATGTAGATGGTCCTAGAAGCCTAACCCAAGCCTTCAAGTTCAGAAAGCTGGGACTGATAATCCCTCTTAGTTCTTGTTTGGGCCATAATCAAGTATATTCGAATGAAGGATGGATGGTACCTGGGCTGGGCTGGGCTGGGCAAGAGCAGTCTCTGCCTTTCAGTACTCAATGTCAAGGTTCAAAGACATGGAAAGCTCATGAACAGTAATAGGAAGATGTGCAGTGAGGGCTAAGCCACACAGTGAGCTCTTGATCTTGTCAAGGGCAAGGTCAGAATACATAGCTTCAGTGTGGACATCTATAAAGCTTTCTGTAGGAATACAACTGGGTTCATGCAGCTCACTATTCAGCCTGGGACAGGGAAGAGAGGGAAGAGAGAGAAAGAGAGAGAGAGAGAGAGAGAGAGAGAGAGAGAGAGAGAGAGAAAGGAATGGAGCCCCATGAGAGAGCATTTGCACAGCCTGGTGTGCATGAGGCCTTGGGTTTAATTCCAAAAACACTCATGATGCCTACATAAGACTAGAGTGAGGACACAGGTATATGTGTGGATGACACACTCAACCTCTAATGGAATGTGGAAGGAAGGAGCAGGGTTCACATCATAGCCCCAGCCAGCACTGTCTGGATACCATGCAATAATCACTCATTATTTTACTAGGACTGGTTCATCTGCTCAAGGGACTCAGAACTCTTAAATGGCCACTCTGGCTTCTTAGAAGGCTCAGCATGGTGGGTTCTATAAACCCTGAGTCCACAGCCATTCAACTCTCCTTTGGGCAACTTCCTGCATCCATCAGTGGTGGGAGTTGCTATTGACAATTGGCAAATACTCTTCAATTGTCAAGGTCTAGTGAGTTACCTCACCCTCTACCTAGTCCTTCTGTGTGCTTCCCAGTGAAACACAACTCAAGAGGAGAATGTCCTAAATGAAGTCAGTAGGAACCTGGCCCCATGGTCAGCTGCTCACCCATCACCAGCCCTCAGGCAATGTGTAACAGAGTACTTCCTCTTCAGAAGGATCCTGTCAGCTTAATTTACCCATTACTTTAAGAATTCCCATTACTCCTTAGATTTCCTCACAACAACATTCCATCCCTGGCTCCTTCCCTGCTCCTTGGCTATAAATTTCCCTTTGCTCATCCCCCTTTTCCATCAGTTTGTAACTGAACCTAAGTCTCTCTCCCACTGAAAAATCTGATTGCAAGGAACCCTGAACCTGGTACAATTGCCCTGGGTAGACCAGCACTCCTAATTAGGCTTTAATAATTATTTTTAATATGTCTACAGTAGTAGACATTAACCACAGCTCTCAGGCAGGGAAGAAGGCACTTACCTAAGCATCCTGTTGGAGACCAACTCAGAGCTGGCACCAGTTCCATTTACCAGAAAACCAAGCCAAACTCTCCACCCTTCCTGCAGGCAGTTGGCAAGGACAAGGACAGCTCTAGGAGTTCCAGGAAAGGAAGAAAGGAGAGATGACCGGCACCATCATCCTGACCTCACTCACCTTAGGGTTGGGAGGGCTGTCTGCCTGGATCACAGAATGGTAAATGAGGACAACAGTTCTAAAGCCCAGTTTCTAGAAGCTTCTTCTACTCTATGTTACAAAGGATTTGAGGCACAGGCTTTCAGCCTCCCCTTGTTCTGTCACCATGTCAGCTCTGTGATGTGTCCTCTCCCATCCTCTACCTCGATGGTTTACCTCCAAGGGTATAGGTTTCCCTGAGAAGACATGAAAGGCTTCAGTTACTCTAGGAGTCTACTGATTCCCATGAATCTGCAGCCAAGAGTCATCAGCTGTCTCCTCCATCTTGTCTGTAAAATAGATAAAATGATTGCCTGTCTTGAGGCTTCTGATGAAGTTCCTGGAGCAACACCTGGAGGCCTCTAGTCCCTAGAACTTTGAGAGTGGGGTCATTGACCTTGCTGGAAACTGAGGCACTCTGAAAAGACAATAGCACCATCCCCACTTTTGTCAAGAGTTGCCTGCTCTGCCCTATTGTAAGACAATTTGACAGGCCTTCTGCATTTAGTCTATTCTCCATTCCTTTTGGCCCATTCTACACAGTATAGTTCTGCTATCTTCATCTTCTTCTTCATCTGAATAGTGTTCATATATGAACACTAATGTCCAACACAACATTCTAGATATTTCTACTATTTAAGAAGGAAACACAGAAACAGTTTCAATGAGGAGCCTATAGATACCCTTTGGAACCAACAGAGACTGTCTGAAAATGCCCAGTGGGAGGCTGTGAGTGCATCAGGCAGGCATCACAGACCACACTGTGCATGCCTGTGTGGCCCACTGGAGTTGAGTGTAGCACTCATGGCCCCTCTATAAGAGGCCACTTGATATCCAAGGTACACACATCAGAAGATATCAGGAATTCTGGATTTCAGATCTGCCTCTGATGCTTATTTGTGACACCTACTCCCAGAACTATGGCTTTTCTCTGTGAAGGGAAATCATAAAATCTAAACACCATACCTCATGGGATTCCTGTGAATGCAGATGAAGCTCCCTAAGTTTGTAATGCTTGGGAAATGATGGCAGGATTGGGGTCATCCTTAGTAACAATAAAAAAAAAAAAAACAGTAAACTTGTTAAGCGTTTGCAAGGACAAAATTTTTGTCATAAAGTATCTTATTTACCCTTAAATTAAACTTAGCATAATTAACTCAAACTGATCCACCAAACACATAAGAAAACTGAGTGACATGTGATGTCTTATTGCCAAATACATTTAAAGCATCTATCTAATTATCCTTTATCAATAAAATCTCAGGAGTCAGATATTGGGGTAAGAACCTGAATGATCAGAGAAGCTATACAAAATGGCTAGTAGCCTCCTATCTCTTTTGTTCCTCCATCCAAAAGGGCTGAGACCCTCTCTAAGCCCTGCCCTACTCTTTCCTGTGTCTATATGTTCTCAGTCCTCCAAAACCTCTATGGTTACTTTTGGTCAGCTAGTAGCTGGTTCCACCCTCTGATCCAAAACAAACTTTATTGTCAGTCTCAGGAGTGTTAGAATGCAATCAAAGTATCACACAGCATTCATTGATATTTGATACTAGTGCCGAAGAGCAGGTGCCCATTTGTATGGTTAGTGATGGTTTTTTCCTTTTTGGCCAAGATAGTCTAACATACAATCATCCATATATTTGTCCCACTGCCATCTAAATAAATTACTTAAACTGAGACCCTGGAACCAACCTATGCACCTTGAACCTGAACCACTGGGAGAGATGAGCATGGGTCATGTGGCTGTATTAGTTCCCTTTCCCTTGCTATGATTATATAAGGAAGAATTTATCTACTTGGACTTACAGTTCCAGAAGGATGAGTCCATCATGGCAGAGAGACATGGCAACATGTGCTCCCAGTGCCATTCTTTCTTTAGCAAGACTGTACCACCTAAACCTCCACAAAAAGTGTCAGAAACCAAGTATTCAAATACATAGGCCTATGGGGAACATTTCCCACTTAAACCACCACTATGACCAAGGTGAGAGGAAGGTGAAGTCACTGATTCCTTTCTAGTATTCTTTGTGGCAGGATCCAAGTTTTGTTTTCTTCATGCCAAGCCAGGATGGTCCAGACGTTTCCAGGAGTGGAGATATCTCCATCTTTCAGATGAGAGAGAGCAAGGAGTTTGTATAATTTGCTCAGTGTCTTGGGCCTGTCATGGCCTCCCTACTGAGACTTCAAACCAGAAAGAGATGAAAAGGTCAGCTTTAAAACACACACACACACACACACACACACACACACACACACACACACACACACCAGCTGTACTCCCTGACCACTGTCTGAAAGAGAAAACCCTGCATGCCTTCATTCCAGGTTATTGAACAGGGAGAATATACACAATGCTAGTTCATAAGGAAGAACCTCTGTTTATAACAGAGACTCACCTTGATGTTCATAGGCTGGGGGGATCTGAGGACACAGGGTCACCATCAGGAACTGTGACTTTATTTCCTGGACTTATCTTCAGCTTCAGGGTTACTCTACAAAGAAGTGTGCTTGGGTCCCCATTATTGTCTACTGTATCTGAAATCTGAAATCTGACCTTGAAGGTACAAATCCATGCAAATTCAGACTGTCAATTCCCATGCCATGGATTTTTGGATCTGATAGAAATGATGTTTAAGCCATCCGAGATGTCTATAAAACCCTGCACACTCTGGTTGAATGTGGGGTATCCATAGGTGCATTCTGGTTTCCACTGCATTTGTGCATTGGTTGTCTCTTCAGGTAGACAGGGCAGAGACTTGTAACCTGGAGACTGAAAAGGGCAAATCACCCAAGGTCACCTGGCTATCAATGGGGAAGCTAATGTCAAATCCAGGTCATCAGATTTGCAGGTATTTCACCCAGACTTGCAAAGGAATTAAGGCATCTTCTCCAATAATATTCAAGGCATCAGTTCTAAGCCTGACTTCCAGTGTGGAGTCTGCTCCTGACTCCTCAGTGCTGGCACCTCAGTCCCTCGGCTTCTCCATCTTCAGTTGCTCATCTGAGCAGGCAGAGTGTGGAAGGAGTGTTTGGCTAAGGATGATTGGAAGATGTCCCATCAGCATGCCCTCTGATTACTGTTAATGCTGGCCTGAAGCAAAAAGAGCGACTGAGCCCAGTAAAGTCAGGAAGTCCTCTCCACACTGATGCCAGCCACCACAAAGGGTGGGAAGTTAAGCCTGAGGGCTGCTCTGAACTTTAACATGTGAAACATTCTTGGATTCTGAATTTTGCTGCAGCAGAAAAACAAACAATGCTGGCCATGGTGGCCAGTATCTGTGCTGCATGTTTCCAGGCTCTTGGTGTGTTGTTTGAGAAGGAAACAAAGGCTCACAGAGACTGTAAAGTAGTAAGAACACTTTACTCACAGCAGAGTTGTAGCAAAGATCAGAAAGAGGTACACTGTCAGAATTGTCAGTGTGCCATGATAGTAGGGGGACTTGACCGACCTCTTTATCTTTCAGTCTTCCTTTTGTGGATTCAAAGGAAGGCAGAGCTAGATTACTAGGGGTGTAATTTTGGTGGCTCTCTATTTTGACAGACAGACTTAGATTAGTAGGTCTTTGCTCACTGTGCGTGTCCCTCCCCATAGTACATCAGATCGTGTGTGTGTGTGTGTGTGTGTGTGTGTGTGTGTGTGTGTGTGTAGCCCACACACATACACACCCAATATTGCATGGGCATAAGATGGCAAATAGGAGATTCCCCCTAAAAATTCACTCAAAGAAACATGGTTTGCTTTACTGCACATGTATGCCCAAACCAGTCTAGACAAGACTGGTCTATTTTTCTTGGTTCAAGATGTGTTCCAAGGCATGTATGAATAGAAACGGGGCATTTTGAAGAGGTTGCTAAGGGAATTAACTTGTTTCCTTGACTTAAATCAGATGAGTGCGAACTCGATGCAGACAGGGGTCCTAAGTTGCCACCAGGTTGTTACGTGCTTTATTCAGGGAGGATGTGTGCCCAGCCCAGTCAAGCAGACTTCCAGACTAGTAAGGTACTCTGTACGCTTGCCTGCCTCAGTGGCACATGCTTGTTATCCCATCACTTAGGAAGTAGAGGCAGAGGTGAGGTTAGGAGTTCATGATTATCTTGTCAGGTTCTTACTGAGTTCAAAGCCAGAATGACACCATCTCAGAAAACCAACACACACACACACACACACACACACACACACACACACACACACACACACACACAACCAAAAAACACAGGGACAAACGTGAAACAAAACAGCTGAGTTGGCAGCTTCACCTCTCAGCATTTGACTCTGTTTTCAGGTACGATTCGAAGGTTTGACGGGAAACGTGCAGTTTAATGAGAAAGGGCGCCGGACCAACTATACCCTCCACGTGATTGAAATGAAGCATGATGGAATTCGAAAGGTAAGGGTCATCTTGGCTGACTCTGCTGAGTGGAGATTCAAGCCGGTAATGAGGGGTCCTGGATACCTGCCTTGCCTACACCTTTGAAGAAACTCAGGCAATGTGTATTCTAGATTCTTCTAGTCTCAGCTCTGCCACTTGTCACTTGGGATTTAGGGAGAGTCTGGTCCCTTCTCTGAGAATTGATTCCCTCTCTGTAAAATGCAGATGCAACTCCCAGACTTTTTTTCTGACAGTTCATGAGAGCCAGGAAACAGAAAAACACTCTGAAAATATAAAGGAAGAGCCTGGAATATTCACCTTTGCCTGTGACCCAAACATTTAAGTGTCTGGGGCTGGAGAATTATTGCAGGTTTGAGACTAGCCAAGGATACAGAATGAGATTTGGCCTTATTTTTTAAGTACCTGAAGATATAAAGTAATAAATTTTTATACAGTACCAGTGATATTCCTGGGGATTCTGGAGAATTCCGGAATGTTTATTGGTGAAATTAACCATCTTCCGATTATTCACACCTATTCACAGCCATGCTCTCTTCTCCACAGAAGTCAAATTGAAAAACACATTTGGGAGTGTTTTTATATAACATCAATATTCACATTAGACTTTTAAGATGAAATACAGATCTTTGGTCTTATTTAAACTCTAAGACCCAGGGTGATTTGGTCACTGTCAATTTTTCCACCTTTGCCCTTTGATACTTCCTTCATGCCACTCAAGCCAATCCTGTTTCTTTCAGTTCTTTGAATCCACGTGCTCCTTTCTGCCCTGGACTCTCCCCATACCTAGGGAGGACGGTCTCTCCACCCTGGCATTGTCTTTCCTTCCTCAATACCTCCTCAGTCTTCAGCACTTAAAAGGTATTCCTTGGAGACAACTTTCCTGGCTGCTTTCTTTCTGTCTCTTGGCAGCCTCTGTCTCCCCTGCCCTCAGCCTTCGTCATGTCTGCTTCCTTGTGGTAAATGAGCAAGGAGGCATCATTGAAGGTTTTTAAGCTGGTGGAGGGCTGTGCATCTTGGGGACCTGGGAACCGAAGCTCAACTTCTCCACTTACTCATCTGGGATCTGGACAGATCTCTGAGCCTAGGTAGACAGATCTCACCATGATAATGCTGACCTCGTGGTAAAGACTGCTCATCCCTCCAGGGAGCTGCTTGCTCTGGGAAGTTCCTAATGAAGGCAAGGTCTAGAGAAGATGGAGGCAGAGTCAGGGAAGGATGAGAGTCACAGCAAAGGGCCTGTAATCATTGGCAAGGTCACACCAAAGGCAGTGTATGTATGAGGAAGGTCTCTAGCTCCACTTCTACAATGAACGGTAGTCTGGTCTGGAGATGGACAGTGGGACTGCAGAGCAAGGCTGGTAAAAACAGGACCACGTGGAGTTTTTCAAAGGTCATCTAAAATGCCAGAACTGAGAGGAACTAGAGGTTATTCAGCCGAATCCCTCTCACTTAAATATCCAGACCTCCCTAGGCTTAGCACTGTTAAAGATGGGTGACACACAGGTGGGTGGTGTCTGATTCTCATGTCTACTCCTTACACTACCCCCTGTCCTCAATGTACTGTTAATTGTAGACAGGAGCCTGGCTTCATTTAAACGGCCCCCACAACCTGGGGGAGAGCACGATTTCCATCAGCAGCCTCCCTAGTCTCTTCTTGTTTGTATCCCGGGATAATCTTAAACTTCTTTTGATCCCCCTGTCTCGCATTCCCTAGTGCTGGCATCACAGGCCTGTGCCACCAGACCAGGCTCAATCTCCATATTTTAATGGTACAAAAGGCATATAGCTGTTATGTGTTGTACTGGCATCAAACTTGTGCCACTGGCCAAGTGGTAACACTAGTCACTGCGACTATTCTGAGGTCAGCCCAGGTTCATAGTTGCCTGTTTTCTAAGAGTAACCATCTTGACTGTTCTAGCCCTTTACAGACCACCTACAGATCTAGTTTAAAAAATGCAGATTCCTGCAGCATCTCAAGCTCAGTGCTAGAGGTTAGTTCAAAGCTGCCTCCCCAGCCTACTGGGCTTCCAGGGAGAAGAGCTGGGACTCTAAGGACAGGCAGACTAGTAGTTAAATAGCTGTAATCTGCACCAGTCATGTGACCTTGACCAAGTCACTCAGCCTTCCTGGACCTCAGTCACAACATCTGTGATGCAGGGAAGGGTGTTGCTGGTAATCCTGGGACCTGGAAGCCTGAGCCAAGAAGACCATTGTCAGTTCAATGGTAGCCTGGGCTATTGATGAGACCCTGACTTACAAAGAAGAGAGGGAGGGAGAGTGGGAGGAAGGAAAGAAGTGGAAAGGGATGGAGGAAGGAAAGGAGGAGGTTACCTCATAGGATTGATTGAGACTATGCCTACACTTTCACTGTACAAGTTTGAGGAGAGCAGCCTCTGGCATGCAGGGACATTCAGCCCACATCCGTTGGCTAATATTTTAAATTCCCCTCTATCTGCCACAGAGACTTTATACCAGTTCTGTATGCACTGCAGAGGAGCATACACAACTAACCCTGCAGCCTTCAAACCCTCAAGCAAATGGCTGTGCCTGACTTTCTAATCACCAGGCTGTTTTCAAACTCACTTTCTAGTGACTAAATCCTTCCTTACAATGTGGTCTTACACATTCTTTGTCTACAGGGATCTGCCTTTCAGAAAATCAATTCCTCTGAATCCCTGCCTCCAGCACTTTTACTCCATCAGACTGCAAGCAAATTAACACCTACGATTTTCAAGAGTGACCTTGTGCTAGTTTCAGGGACATCTCAAGGCCTTACCTGCCCTGAGTAACAAAGGCTTTTTCCTCCTGGTTCAGGGCTTCTGGGAAACTCCAACCCCACCTGTATCCTGCTGACTCAGGGCCAGCCTACTCCCTAGGTGTCCTGATGCAGTTTGACATCCTACTGATGTGCTAGAGTGCTAAGTTTCCTTCCAACAATCTTAAAATTTCAGAGAGCAGACTTGGCCCTGGCTCTAGTAATGCTTAGTTCTATGAAGTCCCACATATATGTATGACTTCCGGCTGGGCTTGGGGATCCTTCCCTAAATGAAGCATCTTGTCACATTGGTATGAAACCACACATTCTCATATTGGACACCCACAGGAGAGTTGCAAGGCATTCTGCTACAGATTCCTCCATCAGGGGACCAGCAGTGGAGATTCAACCACCTTCGCCTATTGATTGTGTGTCTAGCTGTTTCAGTGCTTATTGACAGCATCTGATACCTACCCCTTACAACTTGATTTTAATCCCCCATTCCATGGTCTGGGTTTATACTCCATTCTGACCTTGCACATAACAGGACAGGAAAAAAATCACAGTGCCCGGAATTCCTACCAGTGTCTCCATTATCTTCTCATTCCAGAAGAATTCATAACTTTCAATTCCACCTGCCTCCTGAAAGTCCTTGGCATCCAACTTTTTACATAGAAACTAATTTTAGTCTAATATACAACCTCAATATAGCCATTCATCCATCTTCACTGGCCAACCCAGAGCCCATGTCAGCTTCCTTGCCCCAGTCATCAGCTTCTTCACTACCATGGATTCTATTAGGTATTTACAGCCCTACCTCTCTACAAAGACCATATTTCCTCTGGGGAGTGTGTTTCAAACATACAACAAATCACACTGCTTAGAACTTTACCCTGGCTTTTTACCTCCAGGAAAACACAGTACATCTCCTGACCTCAACATATGGAGCCCCAGGCATCCACCCTTGCTCTTTTTCTCTGGCTCATTGTTTTGCCTTTTCGGGGGCATTGCTATCCTTTACCAGGCATCCCTACACCATCTTCTGAGATAAAGTTGCAATAAGCTTATTAACTTCAACCTTTTGGATGAGCTAGCTTTGCCTAACCCTGGGTGCTGTGGGAACTAAACTCTGAAGCCCAGCTCTTTAGTGCAGGGGAAGTTAAATCTTTTGTTTAGTTAAATTAAATCAATGTCTAGTTCTTGTCATTGTTTAAGTGTTCTGCTTCATTACAAGCAAATTACAGCAGGCTATGATAAAATAGTTTGGTAGAAGTTTTAAAAGTTGAGGTTAGTGAATTAAGCTCACTGAGGTTTGGCCCTAGGGCTCAGCTGAGAGCTAGATGTAAGAAGGCATCCCTGTCCACCAGGGTCTTTCTGGCTGTCAGCACTTAGCAAGCAGATAGGGAAGAAAGAAAATGGGAAAGCTGCTGGAAACTTGGTAAAGACTGGTCTGCAAAAGAGGCACATCACTCAGCTGGCATTCCATGTACCAGAACACAAGTATTCCTTCCAATGGGATGCAAAACAGGTTGTGA
Source organism: Cricetulus griseus (assembly GCF_003668045.3). Classification (NCBI taxonomy): domain Eukaryota; kingdom Metazoa; phylum Chordata; class Mammalia; order Rodentia; family Cricetidae; genus Cricetulus; species Cricetulus griseus. The sequence continues at coordinate 71,303,174 of NC_048600.1, forward strand.
ACCATACTTCTGGTTTGATCGCCACTTCCCACCATCTCTACACTATGAAAGGCAAACAAAATTGCTTGGTGGTCAGCTAGCCATCTCTGCCACAATAGGCAACTGGTTATGACAATCCTCGTTTGGGGAAGCTGGGAGCCGTGGCTTCAAAGGCAATCCTGGGTTACCTATGTGCAAATTCAACCTGATGGCCGCAGGGAAGATCAAGTGAATCTGACGTTCTGTGATCACCTGCTCTTTAAACTTCATCCACTTAAGAATATCCATGCGATCATCTGGACTCATTTCCGACCTTCAAAGAATCTTTAGAGGCGGATGGAAAATAGGAGATCAAAAATAATAAGTGGCCCCAGGAGAAGACTTCTCCCTGTCAGAATTTTTTTAAATCCTCTCCTGAACAGTGGGCCCCAGTCTTTACCAAACTACTTACTCTGATTTGCTTTCAGATAGAATCAAAGCCCCTACACCTCCTCAGTAGAGAATCAAAGTCCCATATGGTAATCCAGTCCACAGCCCAAAGAAAGAGACAAAGCTCTCCCCTCCAAAGCCTCTCCACATGCTTTTGCCTTCTTTCTATGCATCCAGCTGTGGAGCCCCATATCCATGAGTCTGCAGGCTCATAGGAGGTGTGACCATGAGCCTTTGCATCCAGATGTCTCTCCCAACCCTGACAAGCTCATGTCTTCTTATCACATGAGACAGTTAGGAAAAGTTAAGCTTTTTTAAGACTGGGGAGATGCATCGATCAACAGATTGTTTGCTGTGAAAGCATGAGTTTGATCCCCAGAACCCATGGGAAAATGAGCCAGGTTCAGCAGCATGTACCTAGCATCCATGCAATGGGAAAAGCCTTCTAGCTCTTGTTCCGCCATGGCTAGCCTTCGGCCCTGAGGAAGTTACCTCTCTGCATCATAATGTCCTCACACTTAATGTAGGAGTGAAAACTGGCAAGTGTCATGGGATTTTAATGGGGAAGAAAGGAGTTAAAACATAAAACGCATTTAGAAGAACAAGAAGCATTCACTACCAGCAAACTGATTCCAACACTCGGTGATAATAGCTGCTGCAGGCAATAGATGAATGGGCAGTGTCCCAGGCTAAGAGCAGGCACTGCCCAGCTGCACCACCTCAGGAAATGAACAGATGAGAAGGTAGAAAACTCACTGAGCCAAAGCAAGAACATGAGTGTAGCTGCCATTATGAATGGCTTGTAGATCACAAAGAAATCATCGGTGTTCGTGGAAAATGCATCAAGGTGAAGGACCACACAAGCCAACCGTGTGGGCTATGGCTGGGTTTCTGTGCTGAGTTCTGGATGCTGAGAAGGCTGCTCACCTTCCACCTCCTGCCTGAGAACTGCCAGCTCTCCATCATTTTCCCTTTATATTTGCAGCCAGCAGAATGACAGACATAGCTGACCGGGGTTGGAGTGAGGGTGGGGGATGAGAAGGGAAGAGAAGAAAGAGATGGAGAAAGGGAAAGGGAGAAGAGAAAGAAAGACCAGAGGGAGGAGGAGAGGAAAAGGGAAGAAAGGGAGTAAGGAACAGACAAGAAGGAGTAGGAGAGGGAGAATAAAGGAGGAGAGGGATGAAGAAGAGGAAGAATAGAGGGGAAGAGGAATTGAAGGGGAGGAAGAAAAGAGAAGCAGGAGAGAAAGGTATAGGCAGTCTAGACGTATGTGTGTGCACTTGTCTGTATGTATGCCGTACACACGTGTGTGCTGTGTGGTGTGTGCACACATGTGTGCATGTGTGTGTATATCTGTGTGTGCTCTGTGCACATGCGTGTATGCATGTGTTAGATATGTCATTCTGTTGTCCCAAACCTTCCATGATTGCCTGTTGCCTTCAGAACAATCTCCACTGCTTGGCCTGGCCTCCAAAGCCCTCTGCTAAGACACTGCTCTCCCAGGTGAACCCTAGCTGCTGCCCACTGAATTGGCCTATGCTGGGAGACTTCTGCATCTACATCAGTTTGATCATCCTCCTTGATCTGGGAGTCTTGGGCTGTGCCCATACATCATCTTCCACAGCCCTTTCCTCACACAGTATCCCACTCCAGCCTTGTGCTTCTCTGAGTCCTCTGTCACTCACTCACTCCGCATTTCTGGACTGTGTGAATGTGTGATCTGTGTCATCTCAAATGACGTTCTCAGGGAAAGCACTCCCTCTTCGACGTCTCTGGATCTCTCTCAACCTTTATTGCATATCATTACTTGTCAGAGCTCAAAGCTTTGTGCATAATTGGGATTCAATAACTTTTCTGAAAGACCTTGGACAAAGTATTAATAATCTGCTGATTTTTAGAAATTCATTTTGTTTACCCTTGAGCATGACTCGATATTGTAACAGTCAGGAAAAACAGCAGTAAATGGAAGATGGGGAACTTTTCCAGGAAGCTAAATCTGGATGGGAAAATGTAAGTACTCTAAAAATGAGAGTAGCATTTAATCAAGTGGCTCAAACTACAGTTTAGAATAGGTTTGTGGAAATAAAGAGTTAATATTTAGGGAGGTGTGGATTGGCTGTGAAAACAGCTGCAAGGAATTAAATTCCACAGCCCTCACTTTCACTGTCCAATACAGTTTAGATAAATAAAGACTTAAACTTTTGTCCTCCCAGAGGGGCAATCTCTGGACTTAGTCAACACTTTGAGGAGGTCCACTGGGGATGGCGAGGGGACCTGGAGTGCATCTTACCTCTTGATGTTTCTGCCTACCGATCACTGTGCCACCATACCCAGCTCCAAGATTCTCCCTCAGATCATGTTTTTGCCTTCTTCTCATTAACAGATTGGTTACTGGAATGAAGATGATAAGTTTGTCCCTGCAGCTACTGATGCTCAGGCTGGAGGGGACAACTCCAGCGTCCAGAATAGAACCTACATCGTCACTACAATCCTAGTGAGTATTCTCCTTCATCAAGTTTACCTGAAGTTCAAGCTAGACCCACCCAAGCACACCCTGCTTTAGGGTGAAAGCTGCCAAGACTATGCCACAGATGGAGATGGTGAAACTAGTCACAGCCGTGCATGCATGTTTGTCAGCCCAGCACTCAGGAAGCTGGTAGAGTTCCAGGTGAGCCTCTGCTATACAGTGAGGCAGTCTCATAAAACAACAACAATAATGATAATAATAATAATAATAATAATAATAATAATAATAATAATAATAATGAATCCACAGAGACTGGGAAAAGACATGCCTTGTAGAAAAGCAGTTCTGAGTTTTCACTCAGCATTTCCTAGATCCACTCTCATTCAGTATCCTCGGAGAAGCTACATCCCATCTTCTGAGCCACTTTCCCTAAATATGAAACACAAAGGTGTCCCTAAGTTGTTCTGGTTTCTATATGTGCCTCCTTCAGTAGAAGCCACTTTTTCCTGCAGGTAAACACATAGAGGACTCAGAAGAGAAGGCTGCCGTGGTCCAATAACTTGTGAAAAATCTGAAAGCTATTCAGAGGTATCTTAAAAAATACATTACAGAGGACCTGGGTTCAAGTCCCAGGGGATCTAGCATCCACTTCTGTCCTCTTCCGGCACAAGGCACACATGCAGTGTACAGACATACATACATGCAAAACACCATATACATAAAATTTTTTTAAATTATAAAAAGTACATGATTTGGAAAGCCATGTTACACTTCTGTGATGAAATAGTCTTATTTTAACAGCATTTACTTTTTTTCCCCAAGAAGTTTATAATGGAGTAGGGAAAAGAAATTCAGGAAACTAATTAAGGTTTTCGAGAGACTTCCCAGTGTTTACCACCATTGGAAGCATCCTCCTCTGCAGGGTCAAAGTCCTCCCCACTCACAGGTACACCCACAGGCCACACCCTCTGTCCTGTTTCTCCACCAGGAAGATCCTTATGTGATGCTTAAAAAGAATGCCAACCAGTTCGAGGGCAATGACCGCTATGAGGGCTACTGTGTGGAGCTGGCTGCGGAGATCGCCAAGCATGTAGGCTACTCCTACCGACTCGAGATAGTCAGCGATGGCAAATATGGAGCCCGGGATCCCGACACAAAGGCCTGGAATGGCATGGTGGGAGAGCTGGTCTATGGAGTAAGTGCCTGGGGGAGAGAGGGGAGGGGTTGTCATGAAGAACAGAGGAAGGAATCAAGCAGGAAAGCATTTGCTGGCTGGATGGCTCTGTGCATAAACTGACTCCCAAGTTAACTAGCGCTGCTGCTAAACAAAAAGTCATCTATTGTCTTAAGACATGGAGATCCAAATTCTTGGTCCTAATTCACTCAGCCTAGCTCAGTGTCTGTCATTCCAGATGACCATTGTCCAGCACAGATGGTGACAGCATAGCTAGCTCCAGGGTCAGCTCTCTCAGGGCAGATAACAAAGCTCATACTAATCTACTAACAATCATCTGTGGCTTCCACCAGGACTAGATGCACCTGCATCCAAGCTCACAATTGAGTCACTCTTCTACAACTTCTGATCATTCAGCTGACCCTCATGCATGGTTCCCTGGAGTCTCCCCTGCCATGCTCCATCTCTAACCAAGTCCTCTTTTTGTCCTACTCAAACTGCCCTTGCATTCCATTCTAGAACTGCATCTCTGCTCATTTGTGGCTCACTCTGCCTCAAATTCTTTTCATTAGTATGCTCGGGTCAGCCCAAGCCATCTGCATGGTACACCACACTTAAAGCAACTCCCTGGGCAACTACAGCAAAGGCACCAATAACTGAAGCAGTCTTGAGCAGGCACTGAATGGACAGTGGGATGTTCAGTGTCTAGGGAGTCATAAGAAGCCAAGATTCCCAGACCTTGCACATTTCCTAGAGTTAAAGAGACAATGGTTAAGAGCGGTTCAAGAGCATAGGATCCAGAAGCTTACATTACATGGTCCACAGGAGAGCTCATAGAGATTTCTAGCCTTTCTGGGTGTGTGGAGCTTGGAAAACAGTCATATTGAAATGAGAGAGATGGGCATCCTGGGAGTTTCAAGTATAAATGACAGGATGGTAGAAAAGTAAATAAGGTGAGGTCAAGAAAACACTGGGTTGCCTGCCTTGGGTGGGATTGCTCAATGAAAAGTTTGAGTCACAGATGACAAGGCAAGAGTGTGGAGTGATTCAGTCAGCACCAGAAGATGATGGTGGCTCTTAAGTAAAGCGACAAAGGGCAATAGAAGGGAATAGGCTGTGGCTCAGTTGACAGAAGAGCTGCCTAACATGCATGAGGCCCTGAGTTCATTGCACAGTCCTGGGCATGATGACACACATTTGAAATCCCAGAATTCCAGAGGTGGGTGCATGAAGGTCTGAAGTCCAGCCTGTTCCTTGATGAGGCGAGCCTGGGGTAGAGACCTTGTCTTAGAAAAAATCAGCAAAATGACAAAAAGGCAATTCCCATAGTATGCAAGAAAGGGACCACAGAGGTTTTCCTCATAGGTACTGAAAATGCCAGATGCATCTTTGAGTTGAAACTCATGCTGAGCTCCAGGTTGGTACTCAGGCGATGGTCGGGGGGATTGATTATTTTAGAGAATTGTGAGTCTCAAAGGCTCATGTCAGGACAGGAGGAGTCATGATGGCCATGAAGTATATACCTGACCAAAGGAGAAATGACACAAAGAAGATACTCTGAAGAAAAGTGGTTTTCAAGGTGACTTGTGAAGATAGAGACTGGGTTGGGAAATGCTGTCTGTATCTCCCTTTCTTCTTCCCTTGATGCCTCTCACTTTGGAAACTTCATCAATGAAACAGAGACCTGGATGGGTCCTGCTGCATCTGGAGGCTGGTTTCCATGGGAACTTCCTCTGAGCTCTTAAGGTCATTGCCATGGCAATTGCTGTGAACTTCTCACCTTCGCCAATGTTCAGCTTCGCCTTCACCTCCAGTAATGCAGTTCTCTTTGTCAAAAAGCCCATGGCCTGAGCAGAACAATATGTGACCATCCCAAGGGCACAACCCCAGTGCCAGTAGCTAGTGTCTTATCAGGCTCATCCACACTCCAGAGACCTTCTATATGCTTCCTGTTAAACCTAAGGCCTTATGTCCTATCCATTACACCTGTGTCTCTACCTGTGAAAACTGATTCCCAGGGAAGCCATGTTAAGCATAAAATGATTTACCTTTATCTTGAGTTCATCTTTCTCATTTTATTCCCCTGAGGAAAAAATAAGGGATTTGTGGGAAATATCTAACAACCACAAACCACCAATGAGGTTTAAAAAAAAAAAGAAGGAAAAAACCAACTCACAGGCCACCAAGCTTCCTGCTCTATGAAAGTAGTGACTGCTTGGAATCTACGAGTCTCCTCTGCCCCTGGTTCTTGCCCACAGTGGTAACTAGTTCACATCCCCTCGGGTGTCCCGTGTCATGCTAATTACTGCACTCATCCTCTAACATGCATTCATCTCAGCCCTGTAAGGTAGATAAGTCTACACTTTGTAGAGGAGGATACAGAGGCTTTGAGGGAGTAGCTGATTTGTTGAAGTAAACACAGTCAATAACAGTAATCATAACCCAAAGTTCTGTCTTTTGTCCATCACTAGAGCGCCCACTTATGTAGACATCATTCCACTCAAACCCTAGGCTTCGAAGCTAAGAGGTACTGAGAGATGAGCCAGGGGCATTCTCAGTGAAAGAAGGGGCAGGTGTACTGCTGCAGATGAGTCTCCTAGATGTACCTTTGGGCCTTATTTGTGGGCATCTTCTTGTCTTCCCATGGCTGTAGCAGAAAGAGTAATATCTGTAGACTCCTAGGGTTGGGTTCCAGCTCTGCCATTCTCTGAACTGCATGGCTCCTGTAAGCCACTTAACTCCTCCAAGGTCAGCTCCCTAAAAAGGATGAGGAGTATTTGCTGCAGGCCTGTGGTGGGGAGTGCTTGCCCCACAGAGTCCAGCTCTTAAATTGTCTCACCCAGACAATTTCCTGTGATTCTTGCCCCCTTTTGCTATACCCAAGCCGTGGTGGTGTGTCCCAGCACTGCCCAAGGACAGATGAACATGCCTGGCACTCTTCCTTGCTTACCAACAGACTAGATTTGACATTCAAATAATGAATACTTGTGTATCTTTTAGCAGTCTTCCTTGGAAAGAAGAAAAATTAACAGCTGCCTTGATTTTGTCGCTACCAGGGCCCTCCCTCACATGATTCCTTCCTCCTGGAATAATGTTCCCTACCAGAGCAACATGCAAAGTTCTCCCTTTCTTCAAAGTTACATTAACATGTCACCTCTTGCATGCTTGCAATCCCCTCCCAGCTTGGTGTACCCCTCCCCCTTCTGCAGTGTCCTGCATGGCTCAGAGACTTGATAGTGGGCCCTGTGTATATGTATGCATGTGGGTGTGTGTTATGATAATCTCTTCTAAAAGCTTGAATGTGGGGATGGGGGCATAGTTTACCTCCAGCTTCCATCCTAGAGCTTACACATAATTGTTCCATAAATGTTTATCAGGTTCAATTTGCCGTCACCATCTCGTTAGCCAGGATAATCTTGGTTGTGGGTAAAAGAAATCCAATGCAAACTGGCTTAAGCAAACAAAACAAATGTCTTGTGTTCTTGGAGATAAAGGAATGTATTGACACATTTCCAGGGAGCCTAGTGTAAGCCCTAAATCGAGGGACACAAATGGCAGCCTCTGGGGTCACCCCTTGTGCCACTCTGCTCTGGCTCCAGCTCTGGGGCTAATTCTCACTAAGCCCATGGGGTCTGGAGCATCCCCGGGTAACTCTCAGGACTGGGAGTAGAGTGCACTGCATAAGTATTCTGTCTGCTTCCTCAGGTAATCAGGCAGGGCAGCAGGCCTGGAGGGGTCTCAGAACACAAGCAGGAAGTCTGGACCCCAAATAAACACAAGCTGCAGCCTCTTTCTTGAAGGAGGGAGATGGCATCTCCAGCAAGTAGAGCTGTCTGATAATGAAATGCACTCCTCTATCAAGTAGCAAGCTGTGGTCCATTTCTCAGAAACACTTCTCAGTGTCTGAGCATTCTGACATAACAAGGTCCTATATACCATTTCCACATCCTTTAAGATAAAAAAATATTCACAGTAAAGGTGGAAACAAGAGCTGGGAAGAGGATTCAGTGGCATGTGCTAAGCAAGCATGAAGACCTGAGTTTGGATTCCTAGCATCTAAATGCTGTAGGGCATGCCTGAATCCCAGCACTGAGGAGGGGATGCAAAAACAGAGGGCAGCAGGAGCTCAACTGGCCAGCCAATCTAACCAATCAGTGAGGTCCAAGTTTAGTGAGAAACCCTGTCTTCCAAAACAAGGTGGAAAGTAGTTATACAATGAAGACAACTGATATCAACCTCTGGCCTCCCTATGAACAGAGAGAGAGGGAAGGAGGGAGGGAGGGAGAGAGAGAGAGAGAGAGAGAGAGAGAGAGAGAGAGAGAGAGAGAGAGAGAAGATACACACAGAGAGAAGACAGAGACAAGAGAAGGAGCTGCTGACCTCAGCTGAACCTGATTTGATTTTGATTTGATCCTTTCAGAGAGCAGATGTGGCAGTTGCCCCCTTGACCATCACCTTGGTCCGGGAGGAGGTCATTGACTTCTCCAAGCCATTCATGAGTTTGGGAATCTCCATCATGATCAAGAAGCCACAGAAGTCCAAGCCTGGTGTCTTCTCCTTTCTTGACCCTTTGGCCTATGAGATCTGGATGTGTATTGTGTTTGCCTACATCGGAGTAAGCGTCGTCCTCTTCCTGGTCAGCCGTTTCAGCCCCTATGAATGGCACAGTGAAGAGTTTGAAGAGGGACGAGATCAGACAACCAGTGACCAGTCGAATGAGTTTGGCATATTCAACAGCCTATGGTTCTCTCTGGGGGCCTTCATGCAGCAAGGATGTGACATTTCTCCCAGGTCAGTTGGCTTTTCTCAGCTCCTTTCATCAATCTTTAATGCTCTTGAGATGAAAACTATTAGAAACTTGAGAGGTGGGAATTAGGGCTGGGGAAATAGTCAGTTGGTAAAGTGTTTGCTGTGAAAATATGAGGATCTGAGTTTGATCCCTAGAACCCATGTTAAAAAAAAACAAACAAACCTGTAAGTGATGGTATCCACTTGTAATCCTAGGACTGAGGAAGCAGGAATGGAGAATCTCTGGGCTTACTGTCTGGCCAACCTAGATCAGTGAGTCTCCTGTCCCCCTGAGAGACCCTGCCTCAGAAAACAGGTTTGGTGGTTCCTGAGGAGGAGTGGCACTGAATTAACCTCTTCCTTCCACATACATGTGCACATGGTACACACACACACACACACACACACACACACACACACACACACACACACACACATTCTCTCTCCCTTCTTCTCTCTGTGTGTCTCTCTCTCTCTCTCTCTCTCTCTCTCTCTCTCTCTCTCTCTCTCTCTCTGAGAATTCTTCCCAGATGTCATTGCATCTGTGTTTCTACTATTGTTTCAGTCAACTATCCATTGCATGTTGTGGGTTATTCTGGATGTTTCTGTGGTTGGGTCAGCTCTCTGCTGCCTGATTGGAATGCTGTCTTGATGTTCTCTGGACGAAAAGTACAGACGAAGAATGACAGACGGTTTGGTACAACCAACAGTACCTGAGCACCTACCACTGTCCTAGCAGGGAGACACCCTGTAAATGAACACTCACACCAGATTGGGACTCCCATGACCCTCTTCTCACAAAGTTGCCAAGGCAACACTGCTCTGGTGGCAGACCTGAGTGCTGTCCCTGCCTAATGGAGCACTGAATCCAGCACATGGCCCCTCTGTGTAGCCTTGGCCAAGTCACTTTACCCAGAAGGACTCAGGTTCCCCCATCAATGGGGAAGGACTCTTCTTTTTCTGGTTCTGATTTTTTAAAAGAGGAGAACTCTAATTCTAGTGGCACTATTAAATTGCTTTTTGTGGTTCATATATACAAAAGACCAGTGCCCCCACTTCTGACTGTTTTGTGTATTAGACTTGCTCATACAATTTATTTTAGGGAAAGTAGAGCCAGAGTAATGTATAAAGGAAAAAGGAGAAAACTACCAACTGCAGCCAATAGCCAGGTTCACTAGTGTCTTGTTTTGATGTATAGTGTTCCTTTGGCTACATTCTAGAATGTTTGTGACACACCCTCCTCCAGCTGACCTGTCGAGGAAGGCAGCATTGCTGTGTGTTCTATTCCCTTGGCTAATGTCTGTGAACTCTCTCTCTCTCTCTCTCTCTCTCTCTCTCTCTCTCTCTCTCTCTCTCTCTTCTCTCTCCCCAATGGTCACTCCCTTGTAGATGACCACATCTCAAAATCAAGCAAAGAAGCATGACTTGGACTTTGGCCTCCATGGGTCTACTGAAGTATAAGTGCATAAATTTCAGCCCTCATGGAAGTGTCGAGAGGCATATGTACCTCCATCTACAATTTGCATTTGAGTGTGAATGAGAACTGATGTTCCTAATGGCGGAGGAGTAATGGCTTCCTAGCCAGCCTCCCCCAGGACTTACTTTGTCTGCCTTATAATTTGGAAAGCCTCACGGTTCACCATTTTAATCTTGTTTTTCTTTAAATAAGAAGACAGTCGGAGGGGGTGGGGTGACGTGGGAGAGAAGGTGTGAGACTGGATACTCAGCCAATACTGGCAAACACAAGGCAAAGACAGAAGAAACCAAGCAGGGGAAGGGCTTGCTTAAAGATAAATCCAGCCACTGGGTAAACAGTGGGAAGAGTTAGCTCTGGATGCGTTGGTGTAACGTACAAACATGGTAACACACACACAGTGTGAGCTTGCTCTGCTGTCACTTCCATTAGGAGCAGGCACTTGCCTCTCACCAGCAGCCTTGTGGTCTGGCTCCCAGTGTTTTTACAACTTTCCAGGGTCTCAAGTGCATAGTTCACAAACTGAATCCTCTGTCAGGTACAGCTTTGTTTTAATCTGTGCAAGTTTGGCAATGGTTGTCCCAAACAGAATGGCAGTGACCTATGTATTTGCCGGCTCGCCACTGCCCTTCCTGACCCGCTTCACTCCTATGACTTTGGCATCCCCTGAGAGTGTCTGTGATCTATGGACCATGGGATGTACAGACTGCATTCTTGTGGCTTTTGAGGGACCCACTGGAGTGTCTTAGAAACCAACACCAAGCCACCATCCTCCTCCTCATCTTAATCAAGCAACATCACTCAGTCATTGTTTGTGCTTCTCATGTGTGACAGGGAAAGCACAGCTTCTCCGTTCAGTGTCACTGCAAGACCTAGCTGCCAATAAGACAACCATAAAGCAGACGTGATTTTCTTGGATTTTATACATTGGGTTTTGGCTAATTACTTGCCACTGCTCGTGTTGCTTTGCCAGCCTGGTGCTCTCTTTTGGAGAAATCCAGACACAAAGCAAAAATAACCAGTAATTCAGCCCAGAGATGCAACATCTGCACTCTGAGACTCCTCCCCACAGGAGGTGAGAGGAAGAACGTGTGGCTGGATGACACCATCTGATCCACACGGGAATGAACTACCACCCTAAGAGCTGTATCCATCTCAGTAAGCTCTCCCTTCTCAAAGATGCTTCAGCAGATCACAGAGTTTAATAACCTCTCTATGGGTATGTGTCATAATGGTTCTTGGAAATGCAAATTAAACAGGAAATGGGTGTATTTCATCTGACCCAGACATAAAGGCAAGGATGCTAAGACAGTGACTTGGAGAGAGGCCAAGCCGACAATTCGGGGCAATGACAAATTCCCTGTGCCCTGGTGTGATGCTGACAAACACAGAACTGGGTGGAACAGTCAAGGTTCATGGTTGTTCTTATTGTCAGGCATCCTTCCAGATGAGCTACACTCCATTGTTCTTATTTAAAGAATGTATCCTAAGCTCACTAACTCAGGATATGGAGAACTAGAATCCATCAAAACATGTGTACTTGAGTTATATATAGATGGTTATTTTGTGCTTGGGAAGGAGCTCAGTCAGTAGAACACTTTCCTAGGGTTCTACCCCAGTGGTGCATGCCTATAAGCCCAGCACTGTGGAGGTGGAAGCAGTAGGATTGAACGTTCAGAGGCATCTCTACAACATTTAGAGTTCAAGGCCAGCCTAGGATACATGAAAACTTGTCTCAAAAACAAAAACATGAGATCCCAATGTGCCCCTCAAAAATTATATCTTATAATATCTTCAAAGTAATTAATGTCTAGTAACCAAAACCCAACTAACTATGACCCCATAGTAACTCACAGAAATACCTCTCACAGTAATGTGAACATACCCCTGGTTTCTTTTCTCTACCCTAAGAAACCTGGGAATCAACCAGGACTCGCCCTTCCGCCTTTTCTCTCGGCCTGTGCATATTGTTCACAAGCTGGCAACTCCCAGACATTGCATCCATCAAGAGACAGAGACAGGGAACCATGTTCCCAGGCATAAGTACATCCTCAGATCAAGAAGGCAAAAGCTTAACAAAATTGTCACTCCCCCACCCACAGTGGCCCTGTGGGTTCTTATAAAGTCAAAAGAGGCTAGGAAAACAAGAGTTGAGGCTTCGTGGCTGCTGGAGTAGAGCAGGGGTCATTGGAGAACCAGCTCTCAGGACTGTAGAGGATAGCTACAGTTGTTGCTTTCCATAGTAGCACCACAGACACACGGTAATATCTAGCAGGAGCACTTTCAGTCTTGTCTGCCCACAAATAGAACCAAAATGTTCCCATGATTCCTCCCCTTTCCTTTGAAATGTTCACACAAGCTGAAGGTTTAAGAGCTTTGACATTACAGACTAAGAATCACCTTAGCTGTGATCACAATCATGCTGTATGTATTTCAGTTGTTTGGTGGTGATATTAGGAGCTAAGGATAAACTTAATAAGCCTATTTCTTGTGCCCAAAGGTCTGTTGTTGTTGTTTCCCCACACACCCCTGCCTCCCCTCAGAAAAGAACAGGCCTCCCAGAGGCATCAACCAGACACAGCGTAACAAGTACATACCATCACATCAAGGCTGGACAAGGCAACCCAGTAGGAAGAAAAGGGTTCTTCAATCAGGCAAAAGAGTCTGAGACAGCCCCTGCTCCCAGTTTTAGGAATCTTACAAGAATACTAAGCTACTCAGACATAACATAAGTGCAGGGGACCTAGGTCAGACCCCTACAGGCTCCCTGATCTCTTTGAGTCCCCATGAGTCCCAGTCACTTGATTCTATGGGCCATGTGTTCATGATGTCACTGACCCTTCTAGCTCCTCCTGTCCTCGGCCTCCTCCACAGGACACCCTAAACTTCACCTAATGTGTGGCTGTAGGACTTTGCATCTTCTCCAATAGGTTGCTGGATGAAGTCTCTCCGTTCTCTTTAGAGAGGATTCTGCTAGGCTCTAGTCCCAGAACACTCTGTAGGCAGGACAAACTACAGGTCAAAAGGTTTTGTGGCAGGGTTGGTGTCCCAATCCCTCCACTTGAGGCTTTGCCTGGTTACAGAGGATGGCCAGTTTAGGCTCCCTGTCCCCCATTAGTAGGAGTTTTTGCTACGTTACTCTCATAGATTCCATGGAATTTCCATTGCACTAGTGTCTTGGACTGGTGATTGTGGGGCTGCAGTCAGGACCAGTCAATCATCCCCGGGTCCATTCCTGAGTGGGGGTGTGTAGATGAGGTAAAGACTAGCTAAGAAAGTTAAGAGTCAGAGACACAGAGTAGCATCAGAAGGGCAGTTTCAGTCTATACTGAATGTGCCTCAGTTTATTCATACATCATACGTCATCTTAAGTAATCAACCAAAGGTGGGGACAATGGCAGAAGATTTCTATTATCATGTATAAAGGGCAAATAGCAATCACTTCCCTTAATCCTAAAGCTGCACTACTGTACTACTTGGCCTTTAGACACTGTGTAGCTGAACTTATCACCAGGCCTTCAGGGTTAGAGTAAACTTGCCTGGGCCCAAGTCTATTGTTATTTAGATGGGAGCCATTCACCACCAAGGCCAGGGCATCCTGAAGCCATTAAGCTAATGTCTTAAGGACAATAAGAGTGATTTGTGCTCTCTGAACTCCTGGCAAGATAGAATGGACTCCCATTTATGGGTCCCATCTCTCTAGGTTTCCACCTTACCCCAGAAATGCCCCCAAATTCATCGCTTCTCTCAGTATTTTCTCCCTCCTGCCCCCACACCTGATCCCTCCTGTTCCCAACCCCACCTAAATCCAGTCCTCCCTCAAAATCTATTCTATATCCCTTTCCCAGGGAGATCTTTGTATCCCTCTTAAGCCTTCCTTATTACTTAGCCTCTCTGGGTCTATGGACTGAAGCATGATTATCTTTTACTTTAGAGCTAACACACACTTATAAGTGAGTACATACCATTTTTGTCTTTCACTCAGGTTGATTTTTTTTTCTAGTTCCATCCATTCACCTGCAAATTTCATGACATCGGTGTTTTTAACAGCTGAGTAATACTGCACTGTGTAAATGTACCACATTTTCTTTGTCGATTCTTCAGTTGAGGGACATCTAAGTTGTCCCCAGTTTCTGTCTATTATGAATAAAGCAGCTATGAGCATAGTTAAGCAAGTGTCCTTGTAATATAATAGAGCATTCTTTGGGTATATGCCCAGGAGTGGAATAGCTGGGTCTTGAGGTAAATCAATTCCCAATTTTCTGAAAATCCACCATATTTATTTTTAAAGTGGCTGTACAGCTGCACTTCCACCAGAAATAGAGATGTGTCCCCCTTGCTCCACATCCTCTCCAGCATGAGCTGTCATTGTTTTTGATATTAGCCATTCTGACAGATGTAAGATGAAATCTCAAAGTCTTTTTGATTTGGAGTCCCATGATGGCTAAGGATGTTGAACATTTCTTTAAGTGTTTCTTGGCCATTTAAAATTTTTCTGTTGAGAATTCTCTGTTGATATCTCTATCCCATTTTTAACTGGATTATTTGGTTTGTTGATGCCTAGTCTCTTTGAGTTTTTTATATAGTTTGGATATTAGCTCTCTGTCTAATGTTGAGTTGGTGCAAGTATTTCTCATTCTGTGAGCTTCCATTTGTTCTATTGACAGAATCTTTTGCCTTACAGAAACTTATCAGCTTCATAGATCCCATTTATTAATTGTTGATCTTAGTGCCTACACTATTGGTATTCTGTTCAGGAAGTTGTATCTCTTCTATCAGGTTCAGTGTAGCTGGTTTTATGTTGAGGTCTTTGATACATCTGGACTTGAGTTTTGTGCAGGATGATGAATATAAATCTATTTGCATTCTTTTTACATACCAATCTCCAGTTAGAACAGCATCATTTATTGAAGATGCTTTCTTTTTTCCATTGTATATTTCTGCCTTCTTTATCAAAAATGAGGTGTCCATAGGTGTGTGGATTTATGTCTGGGTCTTTGATTCAAATCCATTGATCAACATGTCTGTAATTATGCCAATACCAAGCCATTTTTATTATTACAGCTCTGTAGTACAGTTTGAAATCAGGGATCATGATACTTCCAGAAGTTCTTACATTGTATAGGATTGTTTTAGCTATCCTGTTTGTTTGTTTGTTTGTTTTTTCATATGAAGTAAAGTATTGCTCTTTCAATGTCTTCAAAGAATTGTGTTGTAATTTTGAGAGTGCATTGAATCTGTAGATTGCTTTTGGATGGCTAAATGGATGGCCATTTTTACTGTTAATCCTACTGATTTATGAGCATAGAATATCTTTCCATCTTTTGATAACTTCTTCAATTTCCTACTTCAAAGACTTGAAAGTTTTAACATACAGACCTTTCATTTGCTTAGGTTAGAGTTACCCCCAAAATATCTTATATTATTTGTAGCTATTGTAAAGGGTGCTGTTTCCCTGATTTCTTTCTTAGCCCATTTGTCATTTGTATATAGAAGGGCTACTTTTTTTTTCTTTATTTAGACTTGTATTCTGCCACATTGTTGAAGGTGTTTATCAGCTCTAGGAGTTCTGTGGTAGAATTTTGGGGGGCCATTTATGTATATTATCATATCATCTGCAAATAGTGATACTTTGACTTCTTTTCTAATTTGTATCCTCTTTATCTCCTTTAGTATCTTATTGCTCTAGCTAAAACTTCAAGTACTATATTGAATAGAGATGGAAAGAGTGGGCAGCCTAGGCTTGTTCTTCATTTTAGTGGCATTGCCTTGAGTTTCTCTCCATTTAATTTGATGCTGTCTACAGGCTTGATGTATATTGCCTTTATTATGTTTAGGTATGTCCCTTGTATCCCTGATCTCTCCAAGACTTTCATCATAAAGGGGTGTTAGATTTTGTGAAAGTCTTTTTTTAGCATCTAATGAGATGATCCTGCTTTTATTTTCTTTCAGTGTATTTATATGGTGGATTATATTGACAGATTTTAATATGTTGAACCATCCCTGAATCTCTGGAATGAAGCCTACTTGATTGTGGTAGATGATTTTTTAATGTGTTCTTGGATTCTGTTTTTGAGTATTTTAATGAGTATTTTTGCATCAATGTTCATGAAGGAATTGGTCTGTAATCCTCTTTCTTTGTTTAATCTTTGTATGGTTTGAGTATCAGGGTGACTGTGACCTCATAAAATGAATTTGACAATGTTCCTTTTGTTTCTATTTTATGGGATAATTTGAGGTTTACTGGTATTATTTCTTCTTTGGGAGTCTGGTAGAATTCTGCACTAAAACCTCCTGGATTTTTTGGTTTGGAGGCTTTTAATGATGGCTTCTATTTCCTTAGGGGTTATAGGTCTGTTTAAATTGTTTAGCTGATCTTGATTTAATTTTGGTAAGTGATATCTATATTTCACTAAAATTATCCATTTCTTTTAGATTTTCCAATTCTCTTAGTACAGTTTTTTGAAGTATGACCTAACGATTCTTTGGATTTCCTTGGTTTCTGTTGTTATGTCCCTCTTTTCATTTTTGATTTTGTTAATTTGAATATTCTCTCTGTGTGTCTTTTAGTTAGTTTTGGATAAGCGTTTGTTTATCTTGTTGATTTTCTCCAAGAATCAATTCTTTGTTTCATTAATTCATTGTATTGTTCTCTTTTTCTATTTTATTGACTTCAGCCCTCGGTTTGATTATTTCCTGCTGTCTACTCGTCTTGGATGTATTTGCTTCTTTTTGTTCTAGTGCTTTCAGGTGTGCTGCTAAGTTGCTAGTATGAGATCTCTCCAATTTCTTTATAAAAGCACTTAGTGCTGTGAACTTTCCTCTTTTTTGTTTTGTTTTTTGAGATAGAACTTTCCTCTTAATACTGCTTTCATTGTGTTCCATAAGTTTGGGTATGTTGTGCATTCATTTTCATTAAATTCCAGGAAGTCTTTAATTTCTTTCTTCATTTCTGCCTTGACCCAGTAGACATTCAATAGGGATTTGTTTGGTTTCCATGAGTTTGTGGGTTTTCTGTTGTTTCTGTTGTTGTTGAAATCCAGCTTTAATCCATGGTGCTCTTGTGGGATACAGGTTATATCAATTTTGTTATATCTGTTCAGACTTGTTTTGTGACTGAATATGTCATCAGTTTTGGAGAATGTTCCATGAGGTGCTGAGAAAAAGGTATATCCTTTTGTGTTTGGGTGAAATGTTCAATAGATATTTGTTAGGTCCATTTGATTCATAACTTCATTAGCTCCATTATTTCTCTGTTTAGTTTTTGTCTGGATGACCTGTCCATTGGTGAGAGTGGGGTATTGAATTTTCCCACTATTTATGTGTGAGGTTCAATGAGCTATTTAGTCTCTAGTAATGTTTCTTTTATAAATGCAGGTGCCTTTGCATTTGGGGTATATATGTTAAGAATTAAGATGTGATTTTGGTGAGAATGAAATGTTCTTCTCCATCTATTTTGATTTTTTTGTTTAAAGTCTATTTTTTTATATATTAGAATAGCTACACCAGCTTGTTTCTTGTGTTCATGTGCTTGGAAAATCTTTTTCTAATCCTTTACTCTGAGGTAATGGCTGTCTCTGATGTTGAGGTGTGTTGCTTGTATGCAGGAGAAGGATGGATCTCTTTTAATATATACTATGTTAGCCTGAGTCTTTTTATTGGAGAATTAAGTCCATTGTTATTTAGAGATATTAATAACCAATGACTATTAGTTCCTGTTACTTTGTTGGTGGTGGTTTGTGTGTGTGTATTCCCTTCTTTTGGTTTTGCTGATGTGAGAACATTTATTATCTGTGTTTTCCTAGGTGTAGTTAACCTCCTTGGATTAGAGTTTTCCTTCTAGTACCTTATGTAGAGCTGGATTTATGGGTTAAATATTGTTTAAATTTGACTTTGTAATGAAATATCTTGTTTTCTCCATCTATGGTGAAAACTCTTGCTGGTTATAGTAGTCTGGGCTGGCTGCAAAACATCTGTCCAGGGCTTCTGGCTTTTTGAGTCTCCTTTGAGAAGTCAGGAGTAATTCTAATAGGTCTGCCTTTATATGTTACTTGCTCTTTTTCCCTTACAGGTTTTAATATTCTTTCTTTGTTCTGTATATTTAGTGGTTTGATTATTATGTGGTGAGGGGACTTTCTTTTCTGATCCAATCTATTTGGTGTTCTGTAAGCTTTTTGTACCTTTAGATTGTCCTTTTTAGATTAGGAAATTTTTCTTCTATGATTCTGTTAAATATTCTTTTCTCGGTTTTTGATCTGAGATCTTTCTCTCCTTCTTCTATTCCTGTTATTCTTAGGTTTTGTCTTTTCATGGTGTCCCAGATTTCCTGTATGTTTGTGTTAGGAATTTTTTTAGATTTAACATTTTCTTTGACCAATGACTCTATTTCTTCTATTGTATCTTCAATGCCTGAGATCCTCTCTTCCACTTCTTATATTCTGTTGGTGATGCTTGCATCTCTAGTTCCTGTTCACTTACCTAGATTTTCCATTCCCAGAATTCCCTCAGTTGATGTTTTCTTCATTGCTTCTATTTCCATTTTCAGGTCTTGATCAGTTTCCTTCACCTATTTGTTTTTTTCTTGGATTTTTTTTGGCATTCTTTAAGAGATTTATTGATTTCCTCAATTTTTGTTTGACTGTTCCTTGATTTCTATAAGGGATTGTTTTTCATTTCCTCTTTTGGGTCCTCTATCATCTTCATAAAGTTGGTTTTAAGGTCATTTTTTGTGCTTCAGCTGTGTAGGATTGTTTAGGCCTTGGTGTCATAGACTAGTGAGCTCTGGTGGTACCATATTGTCTTTTCTGTTATTGATTTTGTTTTTACACTGGCATTTAGACATCTGGGTTTGGGATGATTATAGGTCTATGTGCTGATTTCTGAGTTCGTCTTTGTTGGATGGGTATGTTTTTTCCTTAATTTCTGTTTCCTCATTGGTGTTCTGGTCTTTATGGCCTGGATTTCTGGCAGCTGGTGTGGCCTCTGATCCAGTAGGAAGTCTCTGTCCAAGTTGTGGCTGGACTTCTGGTGACTATCCTGGCCTTTGGTGCAGCAGAGGGTCTTTGCCTGAGTTGGGGGATGGGATAAAGTGATGAGGAAGGGAAGGGGAATTGGGAGCACTGAATGAATGGAAGAGGTTCACTGGTAGGGCTCCTTTGTGTGGTTTGGGCAACCAGTGTGGTCTCTGGTCCAGCAGGGAGTCTCTGCCTGAGTTTGCCTATCTGTTTTTCTGGCTTGCTTGGCCTGAACCAGTTCTTCTCACAAGCATGGTCTGCTCATGGGCAGCAGAAGCCTGTCCAAGTTTGGACCTGGGCACAGCAGTGGGAAGGATGTCAGTGGGGCAGGATGGGAGTTGTCAGTGGAATGTGTCTTTGGGAACAGAATCTGAGGGATGGGGCAGTTCAGCAGACAAGCAGATCATTCATCTGTTCTTCTGACTGGTGTGACCTACACCTAAGATCTATTTAATAGATATTTTAGATTTCTTTTTCCCACATAGAACAATTTTTGAGAAAGAATATATTGAAGAAAAAACAAATCATCACAGACAAAATTTATATTTAGTTCTTCCCACTCTCCTTTGTGTATCTTTTCACCCCTATTTTCAGACAGCAGCATTCATTTATCTGACAGACTGAAGACATGAAGCCACAGTGATGATAGAGCCTGTGGCTAGGATCCCTGGTTTCAAGAAACTTGTAGCCCACAGATATAAGACAAAACATTAAACAAGGATGGTAGATATAACACAGACAGGCAGGCAGACAGACAGACAGACACACACACACACACACACACACACACACACACACACACACACACACAAGCACCATGTAAACCCTTGTGTCTCATAAACAAAATGAGCCTTCTGTTACCTGGGCATAGTGACACACACCTGTATTCCCAGCAGTTGGGACACTGAGGCTGGGTGATTTCCTTGAGTTCAAAGCCACCCTGGGCATTTTTTTTTTCCTCAGGGAAGTCAGGGCTAAAGAGTTAGACCTTGTCTCAAAAACATAAAGCAGGGGATGGGGAGTTGGCTCAGTGGGCAATATGTTTGCTGCCCAAGAATGAGGACCTAAGTTCAGATTCTTATTACCAACATTGAAAAATCCAGGCAAAACAGCCCAAGCCTACAACCCTGACAATGGGGGCAGAGATCCTTTGAGTTTTCTGGCCAGGCAGTCTAGTTGAGACTGTGAGCTCCAGGTTTATTGAGAGACCCTGTCTCAAAAGTAAGGTAGAAAAGTCATTGAAGAAGACATCTGATGTCAACCTCTGCACCCATACATACCTGCAAGCAGACCTATATCAGCATGTGCACATACACAGAGGCATACACCACACACACAAGGCACATGCCCCCAAAGCATACACACATGCATTTCACACACAGGCATTCACCACACAAATGTACATACATGTACACACATCCAGGCACACCACACACAGTAGCATGTCTGCACAGGCATAAACACATGGAAGCACACATACACACACCCATGCACAGCACACACATGCATGCTCACAGAGACACAGGCATGTAAGCACAGGTATATACCTCACACAGACACAAACACAGGCATACACCACACATACATGCATACACACACTTGTATGCACACATGAAGAACATACATGTACCACAGGCATGTATGCACACAAAGATACATGGCACACACAACAACAGCAATAAGTTTGCTAAAGTTGAGTTCTAAAGGACATGGAATTAAAGTGTCTGGAGACAGTTTCTCTGAAGACCTGCTCAGGAAGCAGGCGCCAGCCTGCACAGAGCTGAGAGATATGATAGCCAAGTGCAAACACTTGGAGAAAGGCTTCCTGCCTTAGGGCTCCCAAGGTCTGAGGGAGCAGTTTGTGCCTCTGGCTTATGATAAATGAAGAGGACAGGGGTGTGAGGGAGCATTGAAGAGGTGGGCCAAGGCCAGATGGCAGAGGACCCTGTGGCCATGGTATCCATGTGGGGTTTTACTCTAGATCAATGGATAGCCAGTCTGTTAGGGGGCATTAAGCAAGAGAAAGGTTGATTTGCATACTAAAATACCATCTGGGGAGCTATGAAGGAAATGAACTGGGGCAGAGAAGAGGCTGGGGCAGACACAGAAGGACCAAGCCAGAGGCTTTCCCAGCTGTCCAGGGGAAATGATGGTGATAAAAATTATAAGGGTTGTGGTCATGGATACAGACTGCCCAGGATTGACAGGAGCTGACGATGGAGTGGGAAGATGGAGGATGCAGAGATGAGCACAAGAAGGAAAGGGTGTTCAGAAACTGTGGAGGGCCAGCTTCAGAGGCAGTTAGCCCTGGACAGGTTCTTAGGACTCTCTCTTCCCCAGTCTCATAAGGAGGTACTATGAAGTCAGAGAAGGAGGGAGTTTCTGAGGGGTTTTGTAGTATATTTGTTTTTCTTCTAAGTCAGTATAAGGGTTTATCTCAATCATCAACTTGATGAACTCTAGAATAATTTAGGAGATGGCCCCTGGCCATGCCTGTGGGGCATCTTGAATAGGGTAATAGAGATGGGATGCCCACCCATAGTGGATGGCACTATTCCCTGAGCTGGAATCCTGGACTGAATAAAATAAAAGGAGAAAGTGAACTTAGCAGCATCTATCACTCTCTGCTTTCTGATGGAGTTCAGTGTGAACTGCTCAGTTTCCCTGCTGTACATTCCCCATCACGGTGGACCATACCCTAGAACTGTGATTCAAACTAAGTCCCCTCTCCAGAAAGTTGTTTTTGACATGGTATGTTATCCAACAGGTATGCCACAAATACAGGAAGTGCCAATGGCCTGTGATGCTCACAGCATTCACACACACACACACACACACACACACACACACACACACACACACACAGTCTGAACCCCAGGTCCCTCTGCCTGCAGCTCTATTCTCAGCCTCCCCACCCCCATGGACCCTATGGGTTCAAGTGAGCTTAGCTAAGGAGAAGAGAGTCCTGGGGGATAGAGGAAAATGAGAAGTTATCATTCAACCCTCAGAATGCTCCCCTTTATTCTGACCATACACCATCTCAGCATGGGCACTAATTATCTCCACCTGATGAAGATAATTACAGTCAGGGAAAAGTCGCAGGCGGTGGAGTAATGGCACTTTAGGGATGTCCCAGAACCCCATATCATACATTCCCTCCCTCCAGCACATTTGCTTGTTGGGGGCCCTGCAAATGACTCACCATGGGAACAGAGTGGCCAAGTAGGAAAGCCATGAAGACAACCAATAACAGCCTGACCATTGTGTTTCCATGCTAACTCCATAGCAACCAGTTGGCCACCAGCAAGGAGAGATGGGAAAAACCTCCTCTTTCCATCTCCTCATCTCCCTCCTTCTCTGACAGACAGAATCTTACAAGTCCATTTCTCTTGTTCATCCTGAGGTCACTGGAGTGTTGGGAAACAGACAGGAAAGCAAGGGGTTGATAGAAACAGCCTGAGACAGCAAGATCTGTCTCATGTTGAACCCACAGGCCCTGCAGAAGCTTCCAGGTTAATTACTGCAAAGGACATTGTCACGGGGCTCCATGGACAGAAATGAAGAAATGTGTGGTCCACAATGTAGGTCGCCGGACTGCGGTTAAGGGGTCGGCTCCTCCAAATACAGGTCCTCCGATGTCTGAACCCAGAGGTTCTGCAGTCAGACAGGATACTCTCTGTATGCTTCACAAAGCCTCTTTCTACTTCCCAAATAGAAAACCATGGAACCCAGATTCTGCTCAGTGGAGATGAGCTTATAAATTCAGAAAACAAAGTCTATGAGGTAGCTAGAAAGGGTGCCAGATAGCAGCCATAAACTTGAACCCCAGGGTCTGTCTCTGCTAGATAAATGTGGCCGTAGACACAGAAACATCACCCGTGGCCAGTAAAGGAAGAGGCCCTGGCCTTTTCTTGGAAATGAGGAAGAGCACATGAAATGAATTGACTCCCAAGAGCAAATCCCCCTTCAACTGCCTCCCTCTCACCATCAAACAGGAACACCAGCGTGTAAGATTGGCACAGGTGATGTGATTGTAACTTCTTGACTGATGTGATATATATATGGACTGTTTGAGGTGTCCCCCCACCCCTGCCGCCATGGTGGGAGTGTGGAGAAGACACCAACCCAGTGCTGTCTCACTTCGCCATCTGAATCTGCTGGTGGATGAAAAAGCCAGAGGCTGAGTATCCTGCTGAGAAACTGCACCAGCCTCCTGACTCAAAGAAGAAGGGAGTCAGCATCTCGCCTGTGCTCACAATGGCCTGGAGATGTTCAAATGAATGCTGTGACCGGGAATAGAAGCATCTGCTGTAACCCCAATTTCCCTGCTGTAGTTGGAGTTCCGGCCTTCAGTAAGAGCGAGGCAAAGCCCCTCTCTTTAGGTAGCTCTGGGGGTCGAAGGTGTGAGAAACAAAGATCCTAGCTCCATACTTAAAGTTTCTCAGTTCATAGTAAGAGTACTGGAAGCTTAGAGTAGTGGGATCAAGGCGGTTCCTTTTAGAGTTTTGCAAGCCTAGAATGACAGGCAGCACTGACTTGAGAGCAGGTTTTAAAGCCTGAAGCCAGCCCCTCCCACGCCTTCCTCATTGGCTGAGAGATCAGGAGGGCGCTATCTTACCCACCCTCTGGCTCTGTCCCATGTTGCCTACATCGGTCTTCTTCCCAACAAAACCGGTGCCTGTGTTCATCTCTACATTTTACACCGTTTACTTCAAAACTTATCAGATGTAAACCTGGCTGTTAGTAATTTTCTACTCTAAGCTTCCCGTTTGTGTATTGGGTGTATTGAATTGGAGTGGGGGAGAGGGGACTAGATAGACCAGCAGGCAACAGCAGCAGCAGTCTGGTGTTTTCTGTTCATTCATAGTTAGATGTAAGCTGACTCAAGGAACCTGTGAAAGTGAACCATCATATTTTATTGTTAACAGTTTGATAGTTGAGTGGACGGAGAGACTTTTTTTCCACCCCAGAATCACAACAGGTCGTTTTCTGAACGTTATTCCTAGAGAAACTGTGTCCTTAGCACCTGTTGCGTGGCAGGTTGGCCAGACGCTGCAGCAAACCACTAAAAAGGTGGACTAGCTCCCTCCCTTGGGGCTTATGGTGCAGTAAAAAAGAGGTGGGAAGCAAGCCCGATGAGAAGATACCCAAGGGCATCACCCCAGTTTCATGAAGGTGGAGTCTAGCTTACAGGGATGGGCGGGATTTGACCCAAATAATGAAGACAGAGTGTAAGTTTGACAGCACAAGATGGAAGACATACTTGTAGTCCTTGCTTTTCCCTTGCTGTGATCAAATACCCCACAGGAAGCAACCTAAGGGAGGATGGGTTTCATTTAGCTTACAGCTTGAGTATCCAGTCATCATGATGACAAAGGCATGATGGTGGGAACAGCTTGTGACCCTCTCCTTCCAGGATGGGTGTCCCCATTAGTCAGTCCTCTGTGGAAATGCCCTCACAGACATACCCAAAGGTGTCTGTTGTTGGCTGTTTTTACTCTTTACTCTGTTCTTTTGGCTCTTTGGAGGACCCAAAACTCAGCTCCCAAATAAATCACATACAGAGACTTTTTCTTACTTATAAATGCCCAGTCTTAGCTTGGTTTGTTTCTAGCCAGCTTTTCTTGGCTTATATTATCCCATCTATATTTTGCCTCTGGGCTTTTACCTTTCTCTTTTTCTGTATGCCTTTCTTTACTTCCTACTCTGTGCTTTCTGTGTAGCTGGGTGGCTGCCCCTGCAGTCCTCCCTCTTATCCTGCTCCTCCATCCTCTTTGCTTTCTCTTTTCTCTATATTTATTTTCTTTGCCTGACAGCAGTCTCTCTCTCTCTCTCTCTCTCTCTCTCTCTCTCTCTCTCTCTCTCTTGTATTAACCATTCAGCTCTCTATTAGACCAATTAGGTCTAAAGGTTACTTCTAGACAGGCAAAGTAACACAGTTTCACAGAGTTAAACAAATGCAACATAAAAGAATGCAATACATCTTCGCATCATTAAATTTTCCACAGCATAAACAAATGTGACTCATCTTAAAATAATATTCCACTACAGGTGTGCCTTGGGAACCCTATAGACAGGTCATAACTCAATCAACTTGACAGTCAAGTTATCTGTTGCAGTGGTGAATTGAGGGTACATGTGTCAGCAACAGAAGGTGGCTCCTGTTTCATCCTGGGTGGTCATAACTATGAGAATCTACATTAACAAATGCAACCAGGCCCAGAGTGGCCTTGTGGTCTGTGGAAGAGTTTGTTAGCATAGATTACATGGTGTGCAGCTAATGCGTTTAGACAGACTTGCAATATTGAACTTATATCGTTTTAAAAATAACACTGCTCCATTTTTGGTTCTATGTGTAAACTATTATTGCTGTGTTTTTTATTTTCTTTCTCATATGTTGGGAAAATTAGGCCATGGATGGGGACTGAACTGAAAGGGCCAGTCACACTGCTCTGTATCCTGGGCAGCAGTTTGCCAGGCCCATGTTTGATATAACCCTTTGTTTCTTTATGAATCTTCTCTGGAGATACAGTACCTGTGATCAGAAACCCAGTTTTTGTCTGAAAGAAGTGCTGAATTCCAGATAGAGAAAAACTAGAAAACATTTAATTGACTGGATGGAGAAGGCATGTTCAGTCTCCTGTAAGGGAGCCTTATATATCTGCTTCACAGCAAGGTACCACCATCTAACTATGGCATAAAAATGGCTCCTGTCTTCCCTAGCTTTGCTTCAGGGGCATAGAAGGTGAATAAAACCCCAGTTACACAGAATGGAGAGTGTCAAGGACACAGACACAGAAGCCAAACATCTAGATCATGACTACAAATGTACAACCCTGGTGACCTCAGAAGAGGTTCTCCCCAGTGAGGAGAGCAGTTGCTGCTGGGACAAGCTTGGAGTCACATCTTGAGGGAGAAGCTGGCCTGGTGTCATCACAGGCACTAGGAACAAAGTTGTCAAGGACACTATCTCAGACCTCTGTCGGTCCACAGATCTTACCATCTCTGATGGTCCCAGCATGTCTGAGTGCCTCATCTAAAGCTTGCTTCCTCTTGAGTGTTGGCTTCTGCAGGGTTCCAACTAAGCAAGACAATCCTCCCCAAGAGCCTCAGCCACTGTGCTCCTAAAGGGCCTTTTGTGTGAGGGACCTCTGTTGTACTTCCTACTCAGCTCCTCTCTGTAGCAGGCTTTCTTTTGAGTCACCAGCCAGTCCCAAATCATGACACAGAGACTTATTATTAGTTATGAATGCTCATCCTTATCTTATGCTTTTCCCACTAACTCTTATAACTTAAATTAACCTATTTCTCTTCATCTATGTTTTGCCTCGGGGCTTTTTACCTTTCTTTCATTCTGTATGTCCTACTCCATGTGTGGCTGGCTGACCAGCTAGTGTCTCCCTCTTCTTCTCCCTCATTATCTCCTTCTTGTTTCTTGAGCCTAGATTCCTCCACCTACTTATTCTCTCTGCCCAGCAGTCCTGCCCATCCTTCCTCTGCCTCACTATTGACCATTCAGCTTTTTATTAGACCAATCAGGTGCCTTAGGCAGGCAAGGTAAAACAGCAACACATCTTTACATAATTAAACAAATGCAGCATAAACAAGTGTAACACATCTTTACATACTTAAAATAATATTCTACAATACCTCCCCCCTTTAATAATGCTGTGTTTCTCTTCCCCCTTATGACCCTAAACACCCCTCTGGGCCTATTCTTTGCACAGATATTTATAAACTCAACCCTCAGGTTAGGGCCATTTGACATTAATATGATCTCTACAATTTACTAGCTGTGTGCACTTAGAATATAAATCTCTGTGCCTCAGTTTCCCCTTCTGGAATATAGAAGTAATAAAACCAGCTTTAATTGGGATATTGTCCTAGTTTACCTCTCCATTGCTGTGATAAAACACTGACCAAAGGCAACCTGGGAATGAAAGGGTTTATTTCAGCTTGCATTCCACATTGTAGCCTATCATTGAGGGAAGTCGGGGGCAAGAACTGAAGCAGAGGCCATGGAGGAGTACTGCTTCCTGGTTCTTTCCCCCATGGCTTTCTCAGTTTGCTTTCCTACACCTGAAACCATCTGCCCAAGGGTGACATGCCCACAGCAGGCTCCTCCAACCCTGACACCAATTATTCATCAAGATAATGCCCCACAGACTTTTCTGCAGGCTAATCTGTTGTGGGCAATTCCTTAATTAATAGACCCTCTTCCAGATGACTGTAGCTTGTTTCAACCAGTTGAACAGAAGCACAAGTGTTACAGGACTAAATGGCACAGTGCCTGATGAGGTCAGGTTCTTCCTCCACCAGGACTCATATACAGTAAATACTGCATGTTGCTACAACTGTCATTGTCACTTGAACCTCTCTGCTGGCATCCTACAATCTTCAGCTCTGTACTCTAGTCACCCAGCTCTGTGCCCTAAGGAGACAGAGACTGGGAAATCTTCTCTGTGACTCACAGAAAACCACTCATGAGGAAGGCATGGTGATATGTGCCTGTAATCCCAGGACTGGGGCAAGCACAGATAGGAGGATCAACAGTTCAACACTAGTGTGGGTGACAGAGTGAGACCCTGTCTCAAAGAAAACAAAAAACCATCTGGAGGTGCTGTTCGTTCTAAACACCCAACAAGCTTGATTGAGCACAAGCATTTTACAGTAGCTTTCTCGGGACTGGATCATAGTTTTCATTTAATGCAGAAAAAATCTAAGGAAGAGACAGACTTCCTAGACCTTACCAGCCACCTGGATAACTCAGGACAACACAGGGACACTCTCAGAAATTGCCTGGGATGAGAGGCAAAGTGGGCAAAGTGGAGTTGTAAGGACCCAGAGATCAGATTTCCCTCATCATCCTAATGCATCCAGCTACCCCAATGTTTAGGGAATATCCAACTAAACTCTTTGCTGTTTTCATCATTTGCATCTATGATGAGTTGGACACACTGGGAAATACTAGGTTCTATTACTTGTTAATTGACAACTTGATAGGATCTAGTCACTGAAGAGACAAGCTACTGGGCATGCCTTCCAGGGATTGGCATGATTATATTCACTAAGACCGGAAGGCATTCATGAAAGTAATTGAAACCTATGAGGACTGGGGTCCTGGACTCCATAAAAAAAGGAGAAAGCAGGCTGAGTGCCAGCATTCACCTCTCTCTGCTTCCTGAGATGGAAGAATTGTGACTGGTCGCCTGAAGCTCCCACCCTCATGCCGTCCCCACCATGATGGGCTGTACCCTCAAACTATGGGCACCACAAACCCTTCCTTTTTCAAGTTGTTTTGTCCCAGCAATGGAAACAATAACTAGTGCACTTGTCATTATGGACTCCTCTACCTGGCCCACCAATGTAGATGAGAAACCCAGGGCTCAGAAAGATTCTCTCCCTGGCTGTAGATGCCCAAGATTATAGCCTGCATCTATGGGACACACCAGGATATATCTGACATACTGCCATCTCCTAAGCCTAGCAATCTTCCTGACAATAGTAGTCCCTACAACATTCCTGATCTCTGATTTCTCCCCCTTCCTCCAAAAAGGGGAGTCACTTTGCTTTAGTCTCAGTATTCCATTAATATATGCATTTACAATACTCTTGTCTAAAAACCTTTCTTCTGAGGGAGGGGAGGGGAGTATGTTCCATCCCCACCAAGTGTGAGAGCAGCATGACCACATAGGGTGAGGGAGATGGTGGCAGAGATGAAGGCATTTTAGAGACACCAGCTTCTATTCTCTAACATAGCTCTTAGGTGACTGTCAGCATGGGGAGGGCCCTGCTGTCCCAGCCAGGGGCTGCTGAAGACACACTTTGAGCTTTAGTTCTTTAGATGTGGGGTGGATGTGGAAATATTAGAAATGGCTTCAAAATTAAGGATTTGAGAATGATATGGAATATAGACACACGCCTTATGGAAAGAGTTGTGTGAGCATAGTCAGATGTTCATAGAAGAATGCTCATCTCACTGTTGTCTGACAGAACTAGAAATAGCCCACCTCCATCAGTAAAGGCCTAGCACAAAAAGAAAAGTGACAGTCCCTAGTCTGTGGGAAAGCACATAGCTATTAAGATGACA
>NC_048600.1:71335088-71382588 GCF_003668045.3 Cricetulus griseus
ACAGACACAGGTTTTGCATGCATTGAAGCATGCAGCACATCATAAACCGTACAGTGGTATTCTTCAGCCAGCTTTTGTTTGGGACACTATAAGCAAAACATGTGGAATGGGAGGGGTTACCATGACCATTTTTTTGCCAGTTTGAATCTTCTATATATAAAATAATGACAGTGGGTTTGGGACTTCTGCAAAGATTAAATGGGACAGGGCACTTTCAGGACTTAACCTGTACCTGCTGTGTAATAGTCTTTCACAGAAGGTGTGTGTCCTCTCTCCTTCCAGGTAGAGATGTTAATGAGATTTATAGTCAATACTTATTAAGATTCTACACTGTCAGTGTTTATCACTCTGTGTCCACAATAGATGTCAGTAATTACTTACTAAATTAATGAATCCATTACTTACTTCCCTAATGAATCTATAGACTACATTCTGAAAGCCATGCAGTATCTCCCGTAATCAACTCATTTTAGATTTGGGGAAAACCAAGGTCCAGAGGGCTCTCACTGCCTCTTCAGCTAGCTGAGCATTTTATAATCTGGCCTTCCTCAACAAGGCAAGTTCCCCTAACAGGCATTATGTAAAAGACTAATCAAATATATGTGAACAGCTTTCAAGTTCTGTAGGGATGGAGGAGAAGAAAGAGGGAAAGGAGAGAAGGAGGAGGGAAGGACAGAGAAGAGGGGGGGAGAAAAGAGGGGGAGTAGAGAGAGGAAAAGAGGGGAGATGAGTACTCAGGAAAACCCTGTACCAAGTCTGAGTGTTGAAAAGGGCTAGGTCACAGCTTTTGTGTTTTGCTTTATTTTGTTTTGTTTTTGAGACAGCATCTAGGATAACCTGAAGCCCACACTGACCTTGATCTCCTGATCCTCCTGCCACTACCTCCAGAGTACTACAATTGCAGGCATGCACTGCCATGCCCAGTTCATGCAAAAATCCAGGGTTCCCTGCATGCTAGGCAAGGATTCTAACAACTGCACTACAGCTCACATGCATAGTCCAGTCACTGCCTTGTTCTTTTCCTTTAAAGACCACCCAGAGCACTCCTCCTCCTCCTCCTAATGCCAACGGTCTGTGTGTTTAGTGTTTGCTTGGGGACAACAGCAGGAAAGCAAAGACAGCTGGTGAGGCTGAGCTAAATGGCTCATGTGTACTCATCTGCACAGAAGACTAAAGTGGGAGGAGTGGCAGAGAAGACCACTGCACATGCTCCATTTTGTGAACATTAGTTTCTTTTCCTGTCACTGTGATAGAACATTCTGATGAAAGCAACTTAAGGGGAAAGAGTTTACTTTGCCTCACAGTTCAAGGATATAGTCCATCAGGGCAGGGAAGTCACAGTGGTTCGGACCTTGAGTTAGCTGGTCACATCCTATCCGTAGTCAGGATGCAGGGAGATAAATGCTACTGCTCAACTCCCTATCTCCACTTACCGCTCCCAGCCAAGGAATGATGCCACCGACAGTGGGCAAGTCTTCCCACCTCAGTTAATACAATCACAGTAATCCCTCATAGGCATGTCCAGAAGTCAGTCTCCCAGGTAATTCCAGATTCTGTCAAATTGACATCAGCTAACATCTCAATGGATACAGTCTTTGAAGGTGAATTTTTGAGTTGTTCCATCATGAGGCTATTCTACGTAGGGCTGCTATGAATATCCCTGCAAAATCTTTTGGTGAACATATGTGGCTTTCCGTTGGGTGTATAACTTAAGAGTAGAATTCCTGAGTCAAGTTATGTATATTTTCCTATTGAAGATTCTACCAAGCTGTTTCATAAGGACTGTACAAATTTAGACTCTTGTCAGCAAAGCATGTGAGTTCCAGTTACTTCACATTTTCCTTTTTTATTTTGTCCAAGTCTGTTATCATACCACATTATGGCTTGACTCTGCATTTCCCTGGTGACAGTACTCCTTCCATACCCAATAGTTGTTGGGTATCTAGCATCTGGTACAAGTAACTTTCTAAGTCTCTGTTAAAGTTTCACTTCTGTTGCTTTGACAAAACATCCTGACAAGCAGCAACTTAAGGAAGGAAAGGGCCTATTTCAGCTGACAGTTCCTACAGCCCATCTCTGAGGGGAAGTCAAGGCAGGAACTCAAATAGCTTGTCACAGTAGATCCACAGTCAAGAGCAGAGAGACTTAAACACATAAATGCTGCCTGATTGTTTGTGCTTATTATACTCAGCTAGATTTCGATTCAGGATTTGCTAGATACAATTTAGGACCCTTAACTAGGGAATGGTGCCACCCACAGTGGGGTTGATCTCCACACCAGTTAACAAGACAGTTCCCCACAGACATGTCCATAGGCCAACCTGGTGTAGATAGCTCTTCACTAAGACCCTCTTCCCATGTGATTCTAGGTTGTATCACATTTATAGTTAAAACTAACCAGCAGAGCCTCTTAGCTCTTTTCTTGCTGGGTTGTCTGTCTTCTCATTGTTCCTCAACTGTTCTTGATGCTAATCTCTTTTCAGTGACATTTCAGATCAGTGTCTTATCCTATGGCAGTGGTTCTCAACCTGTGGGTCATGACCCCTTTGGGGTTACATATCAGATATTTACATTATTATTCATAACAGTGGCAAAATTACAGTTATTAAGTGACAATGGAACAATTTTATGGTTGGGGGTTACCACAACTTGAGGAACTATATTAGAGGGTCACAGCATTAGGGAGGTTGAGAACCACTGATCTATGACATGTTTTTTATTATCTTAGAAGAGTTTATCGTAAGTGGTTTTAATGTATTTTAGTATAGCAAGATTTTCCAATGTGGCTAGTATTGTGTCTTAAGAAGTATTAGTGAGGATTCTTTAAAGGAAAATAATTGATACTGAACACATACACACACTACACACACACACACACACACACACACACACACACACACACACACACATATATATATGGAAAACCTCAGCAGCAGGATAGATGAAGTT
Source organism: Cricetulus griseus (assembly GCF_003668045.3). Lineage (NCBI taxonomy): Eukaryota > Metazoa > Chordata > Mammalia > Rodentia > Cricetidae > Cricetulus > Cricetulus griseus. The sequence continues at coordinate 71,338,038 of NC_048600.1, forward strand.
GCCAGTGAGAGTGAGGGCAAGCATGCAAAAAGCAAAAGCTTCCTTCTCCTGTGTCATTTTATGTGGGCTGCCATCAGCAGGTGTGGCCCAGATTTTAGGGTGGGTCTTCCCACCTCAAAGGATCCAATCAAGAAAATCCCTCACAGGTATGCCCAGCTACTTGGGTTTTAGGTATTCCAGATGTGGTCAGGTTGAGACCAATATTAGCCATCACCAAAGTCTTTTCTTCCTCAAAGCTGTGAAAATATTCTTCTGTCTTAGACATACAAATGAAAAGGAAACAGGAGGAGACAGGCTGGGAAGGTGGCTCAGACAGGAAAGTACGTTTGTGCAAACATTAGGACCTGAGTTCAGTATCTAGCATTCGCCAGTATAGTAGCCAGTAATCCCAGCATAACTGGGGCTAATTGCCAGCCAGCCTAACCTGTGCTGAGTTCCAGAACAAGGAGAGATACTGTCTCGAAAAAAGTAAACTAAGAAATGACTCCTAAGGTTGATATCTGGCCTACACACACACACACACACACACACACACACACACACACACACACACACACACACACACACACACACACGGAACAAAGGGGACAAGGTTTTCTTTTAAATAGCCTACTAAACCTGTGTGCTCTACTTCAAGACCATCCTTTTCCCTGCTGTGCTCCCTTTTCTCATGGAGCAGTTGTCACACACATGCAGGCATGTACCTGGACCCTTAGTTCAGTTCCATTCATACTTCTGCATGTGTTCGCCCCACCCACCTCAATTAACAAAGCTTGAGAACAAGTCTTGACCACTGGTTCTGGGGCAGAGGCAGGATGTTTCTGCAGAGGAGGTGTGTACAGGTGCTCCTTCCACACTGGAATATACTGGAACCTCGGTCTGTCACTCACAGACACTGGTGAGAAGGGATAGAAACCAAATCTGAAAAATTGCTTTGTTCAGAGAGCCAGCAATCTGAGAAAAACGGTAGACTAGCATTCTCAAAGTCTGCCTTCTACTTCGTCTCCAGAGAATATAGGGAGAAGGCGTGGGAACTAGGTCAGCTATACATTCAGAGCTCGGTCAGGTGGTCAGCCATGTTGCTGAGTCATGTGTTGCCCATGCTTCCCTCGTGGTCATCCTCTATATTCTTCCCTCCTCCTGCCCAGGCTCTTCTTAAAGTTATTTTCTGCTGTTGATCCTCCCAAGGACATCTGAGATGAAGTGGGGGTTATCTCTGAACAGACAAACCATTATAGTGTGTGCACACTAAGCTAGTAACATGTGTGTGCTTGTTCCTTTTTACAGTGTGGAGTACCTGATGGAATATGAAAGTGCCTATAGCTGCTCCTCCTGCCCCTTGTCACTTCCACATAGAAGTTCATGTGAAATATTAACAGCACTTTCCAGTTGTGAGATGCTGTGATCTCACAGAGTAGCAATGGCAGTGGCATTTACCAAGGGTCCAGAGCAAGCCGATAATTGAGATTCTGTGTCGCCCATTTCTGTGGGTAGGGATTCACAACGCTGAACATGATGGATGACATCTGGGACACCTGTGCATGGAAAAAGCATCCTTAGCAAGCTCGAAAAACTCTGGAGAATTCTGGAGAGGAGGCAGGAGAGGATGAGCTGGTTTTCATCTAAATTAACCTAAAAGATGGTATATTTCAGAGGCGAGGGCAGGTGGGGAGCACACAGGAATTTATTTTGCATTCAGAACATATATACTTTATTGACTTTTGGCCTTAATGCAGGAAGCAAGCTAGACTTGCTTGGGTAGCCTAAGAGAAGAAAATTGAAACATTGGGGACTTTGTTAGTTCATTTCTAGCAGCTGAGCCTGAGGGTTTGACTAAGTAATGAACATGAGGGGGGCAGGTAAATTAGGGGTGTAAACTGAGCCAAGGATCACCCACATGTCATAGACATAAAAATGACACAATAGGCAAATCCATCCATAAATAACCTCAAACCACAGAGAAAAAAAACGTTCTGTGCAAAATTCTCTTCCATTTCATCCTGTGAATTTTCCATTTCTGTTTATGTCAACCATGATGAAGCCATGTAGCTCTGAAGAGGATAAACAAGGTTCCCCCACTGTGGCAGCCAAACAAAGCCCCACGCTCGATAAATCAAAGCTGCACCGGCAAAAATCGAATAAGTCCATCATTTGCTGAAACGTCTAAAACCCACAAATTTATTTGAGCACATTTACGAACAATTCACTCGATCAGTATTAGCACAAAAATGTGTCGGGAAAGGACAGGGTCTCGAGACCCAGCTACTTAGTGGAAGATCCCTTAAGAGAAATAGTATTTGGGGAACCAGGGAAGTGGTTCAATGGTTAAAGTCCCTGGCCCACAAGCATGAGGACCTGAGTTTGGATCCCAGCATCTACATACCAAGCCGGGCATGGAGGTATGGGAATGTAATCCCAGCACTGGGGAGGTGGGGACAGGAGGATTCTTAGAGCTTGATGGCAGTGAGTCTTGCTGAATCAGAGAGCTAAAGTGACAGTGAGACCCTGTCTCAAATACTAAGGTGGAAAGTGATGGAGGAAGACACTTGATGGGGACTCCTGGCCTCTATGCACATGTACACAAACTCATATGTATTTGTGCATACAAACATACACACCACACACCAAAAAATGGGGAGGGAACAAGATGTGATCTCCTTGAACTCCTAAGTTCATTTTTTTTTTAATTTTGTGGTAGAGGGGGCCATTAAATAATTAAATATTCAACAACCTGATCTATTAACTCATTTCCAATGTCCAGTGTCACAGCATATCTTATTCCTAATGCTTATTCAGTGTACCCTTACCCATCAATTTTGAAACTTTATCATATCTAACAATTTTCCTGAGATGCAACTTCTATTAGTAGTCCTGGGACAAAGCCAGAGTTTTCTATGCTTTTCATTTTTGTTTATTTCATTGCAAGTGTACATGTATGCATTTCATAGTATTCATGTGGGGGACAAAGTACAACTTTGGGGATCTGGTTCTCTCCTTCCACCATGTGTGTTTCAGAGGTCAATCTCAGGTTATCAGGTTTGGCAACAAGTACCTTTACCTGCTGAGCCATCTTCCAGGTGATGTCAGTATTGCTGGCCAAAGGACTCTGGCCTTTGCAACAGTAAAACTCAAGATAAACTCTGATGAGGGAAGTCTTTCTGTGTATATGTTTATCTTATTGGTTGATAAATAAAGCACTGTTGGCCAATAGAGAAGCAAGATAGGTGGGGCTAGGAGTGGAGGAGGATTCTGGAAAATGTAGTAAAGAAAAGAGCCACCATGTGATCCCAGGGAAGAGAGGACGAAAGGCTGGCGTCCTCATAGATAAGTCCTTATAAAATATATAGATTAATGGTTATGGTTGATACTTAAGACAGAGCTAGCAAATGAGAAATCCTAGTCATTGGCCAGAAGCATTGTAACTAACATAAGAATCTGTGTGTTGTTTGGGGCCCTAACGTGGCGGCAGAACTCAGGCAGCTGGCAGAAAGAGTTATCTCTACAAAACTCTCAGCTGTGAGAAGGAAAGGGCCAAGTGTCACCATTCCCCTAGAGCCTGTCATGGAGCCTTACTGGGTGTGAACACTGGTAATTCAGGAAATGAACAAGTTTCTAAATAAATACTACCTGTGATTTACATCTGCACATTCAGTTTTATAAAGGTGACATGAGAAAAGTTTGGCAGTGTGTCAATAAATCAAACAATAGGAAGAGCTTTGATCTGGGGAAATAAAGAAGGAATAATGGAAAGAAAAAAATAAAATAGGCAAGAAAGTGCTATTAAATTATAAGGCAGGGTTGAAAACCAGGAAAAAACGTGTTATACAAAAAGTAAAGAATAATTTCGTCAGTTCAGCAACAGTAAAATTATGGACTGGGGTGGGGAGTGCTGTTACTGTTTGCCTCCATACTGGGGGTTGATCCCAGACCCTTGAAGAAATCAATTTCACTATTACACATTAAAGCATATATATATATATATATATATATATATATATATATATATATATTATTCACTGTTACAATACATCTTTCCGCCAAAAGCCGCCTGAGCCCCACTACCACGTGTGTGCTCTACGCCAGCCGCCCACCCGAGTTGAAATTTGTATTAGGTTCAAACGCTGCTTGGCCAAAGACTAGGATTCTCATCTGTTAGCTCAGTCTTAACTATCATAAACCTATATATTTTATAAGACTTATCTTATAGAGGATGCCTTCCGCTGGCACCCTCTCTTGCCGGTGGCTCACATGGTGCCGCTGGAGCAAGAGCAGAGGGGAAAAGGGACACTTCCTGTTTCTCCTTGCTCAAATATGAGTCTCCTTGCTATGTCACTTCCGGCCTGAATCACCACTTCTCTACTACATTTCCCAGAATCCTCTTTGACTCCTAGTCCTGTCTAACTTGCTGTTTCATTGGCCAAACAGAACTTTATTAAACAATCAATAAGATAAACATACACAGAAGTACTTCCCCCATCAGTTCACCTCTCACTGTCTTCCTCTAGTCCCTCTCAACTCCAAAGAGTGCCCTCTTTCAGTGTCGTCTCTTGTAACCTGCCTCTCCCTCTAGACCTCTTCCTCCCTCACATAGACACCCTTCTATTGTCATGTCATATACGAATGAATTTAAATCTAGGTTCCATGTGTGAGAGAAAACATTGCAGTATTTGTTTCTCTGGATGCACTGAACACCCTACCATGGAGAGAACTACCTCAGTCTCTCACCAATATTATCTGGCCCCAAATTCCAGTAGCTCCAAAGTATTGAAATTTCACAAGCTATTGTGTGAAGAACAGGCTATTACAGGCTTTCAAAGGGTGATCAAGAACCAAGCATAGAGGCACAAGTCTGTAATTCCAACACTAGGGAGATGGAGGCAAGTGCATCAGGAGTTCAAGGCCATCCTGAGCTATATAGAAAGCTTGAGGCCAGCCTAAACTACATTAGATCCTGTCTCAAAAAAAAAAAAAAAAGACAAAAAAGAGACAAGCCAATAAGAAGGGGGCCTGGAAAGATGGCTAAATGGTTAAGAACATCTACTTCTCTTGCAGAGGGTCCAAATTCAGTTTCCAGCACCCATGCTGGGCAGCTCACTTGTAATTCCAGCTCTGGGGGATCTGATGTCTCCTGCCTCCATAGGCAGTTCACATGCACATAAATCACAATACACACACACACACACACTAAAATAATTTTTTTAAAAATCAAGAAGGGAACAGTGCAGCTTGCATATAGACAAGATGTGGCTAAATACGCTGTGCAAGTAACTCATGGTTCCTGTCAAGTTCAGCCCCCAACCTTTGGTCCCGTGAGGGGTGTTCAGAGATTGGCAAACCCAGAATTCACATACAGGGCCTCTCCCTGGATTAAAAGCTACGGGCATTCTTCGTGTGCTTTCACTTTAAGACAGACTGATCCTGCCTGTGACCTAAGATGGAATAAATACTGTCCCTTGGCATGAGATCTATTCAGTCCCCTGAGTTCTCCTCTTTTCCTAGGCCTTTCATGGCTCTGCATAAGAATTTCCCTGGGAAAACATAGTGGACCTTCTCGTCTTACGTCAATGGAACTCCATCTCTCCCTCCATCCTTCTTCGCTAATTTGCATAAGATACACAATTTGTTTTGGAAAGACTCTTGATTAGACATTGAGCTTCACTCCTGCCTGGACTTGTAGGGTAGACTAAAGCAAGTGTTGGAAATTCCCAGGGAATGCTGTTCTCTTTGGCCCCACCCTGGTTTATCAATAGAATGTGGGGGAGACCAAATTAAGGAATGTGTAAGTATGGATCAGAGACCTCTAAAGGTCAGATCAGTTCTCCAAGATTGCTGGGCAATGTGGCAACACAGAACAAGGAAGCCATGTGTGGCCTCACCATAATGGTAGGTTCCACATGGTTTACCTGGTGCCCATGTTACCTCAGCCAATTTCAATAACAACCCATTGTGTTCACAACATGACTATTCCAGTTTTAAAGGTGAAGAAATCAGAAAATAGGTCAAGACCACAAAACTAAGTAAGAAATCTAAAGGTCAGACCTCACCCATTTGTCATCCACTGTGCCAAGGCAAGACAGTGAGGCGTTGGCCAGAGTTAACATCTCCTGTCTAATGCTGGCCTAGACAGCATTAATCTTGAGTCACTTGGGAGAGGGGGAAATCATTTAATCTCTGAGCCCCAGCATGGTTTTTCCCACCTATAAGATAATCAGGACAGTGGTGCTGACTCCCTGAGGCAGCCAGCAGCCTTTGTGACACTGCTTCTGACTTAACACTACCAGACCTTTCAGCTCCTTTGCAAAGAGTGTTTTGATTTTTCAGTCACAACTGGTTGTTGTGTCTGATCTCATAACAACCTTGAGGTAGATGAGTGTGACCCTCTCTCTAGGGAAACAGATTTGAAACGAAGTAGGGACTTTCCCAGGCTTTCACTCTGCTGCTCCCCAGCAACCTGCTCTGATATGCCAAGCCCCTCCCCCATTTGTCTCAGGCAGTCTTCTCTCTCTCCTGGGGCCTACTCCACTTCTCATTCTCAGAAGGCTTTCAATAGCCAATTTAAATGTTAACTCCTAAGAAGCTATGGGAGAGCACACAAGGATCTCCCATAGTCACTCAGCTACCAAACAAGGCCTGAGGGACAGGAGCAGGGAAGACCCAGCTCCCCAGGTGTTGAGACAGAGTTGGGGAGCACAAGTGTGTAGGCACTAGTACAGAGGGGTCTGGCAGCTGATTCTCCTCCAGTGACTGTCTTGGTCCCTTTTCTCATGTCTGTGGGAAATTATCTGACCACCCCCCCACCCCCATACACACACACAAAGCAAATAAAGGGAGGAAAGGTTTGTTTGGTCTATTTGAGGGTACAGTCCATCATGGTTGGGAAAGCAGGAACTTGGACAGCTAGTCACCTTGCACCTGCAGTAGGGAAGCAGAGAGAGATGGGTGCTGGTGTTCAGCTCTCTTTATCCTTTAACCCAGCCGAAGGCCCCACAGAATGGTTCCTTCCACAGTTAAGGTTGGTCTTCTCTCCTCAGTCGAACCTCTCTAGCAATGACCTGGCAGACATACCCCAGGTGTGTCTTCAAGGTGAGGTGAAATCTAGGCAACTTGACAAGATTACCATCATAGGCAGTAACTCTGGGAAAGCTCCTTCTGGATTATATTTTCTTCTGTGTTCCTCATTTCAAAAACTGTCACTGCCTCTTCTGAGGTGCCCCAGCCCAAAGCACGAGAGACAAAGATAAGGAAAGAGGGTAACTTGGGGGCTCTGGACACAGACTAGCCTTGTGCCGGTGAAGGGCGTGGGCCTCTCAACTTTAGTTCTCCATTTACAAAACAAGACTAAATCCTATAGTGATATCTTATTTGTACTCTTAATAATTAAAAGCTTTCCTTGAAGACCAGAAGGCAGAGCTAGCCACTATTTAACCATAGAGGTTTGGAGGTCTGTAGAGATAGACAGGAAGTGAGTGATAAGGCTGGAGGAGATAGGAGCTCAGTCTCTTTTCAGCTTGGAAGTTATTGAGGTAAGGTGTGGCTGTGGCTGGCTCTTCTGATCTCTCTGAAGATTTTCCCCTATACCTGACTCCAGGCTTTTATTATTAAGACCTTTTAGAACTCATGCTACATTTTTCCATGTGTCCCGTGAGGGATAAGTGAGTCTCCTCCAACACCTGGCAGGAAATAGAACCTCAAATTTGAAACCTTGGCAAAGAGAGGGAGAGGGATGACAACATCCCAAGTCTGGACATCTGCTCACTCTCTCTGCAGCCTTGCTGCAGCTGTGATCAGCACATTCACCTCTGAGCTGAGGTCCAACAGTGTCAGCTTCTCATCTTCATGTCCTGTTCTGCCTTGCCCCAATGTTTTCTCCAAAGGGCCTGTATATGCTCAGTCTCCTCCCACTTGGCCTCACTCCCCACTATTCCACCCTTTCCCACAGCACTCCTGCTGGGCCCCTCAGATTTCAGTCCATGAAGACCATTGGCCTCTTTCAATCTCATTCACAAGATCTTTGTTTGCCATTTCTGTTTAGAGGAACCTTCCCCCTACCTGAAGCCTTTCTAGGATGAGTTCATCTTCTTGGCCTCAGTTCTGAATGCCTTTCCTCTGGACCTAAGAAATGTCAACACAAGGCCTGGTGTGCTAAAGGCCCTTGATAACCAACTGCTGAGTAATGTCAATGGCAACAACAAACCCATCCAGCTGTTGACTCCTGAATCCCTGTGGCTGAGGACAGAAGCTATGAGATGTGGAATTAGGCAAGCTATTCACTGAGAGTTGACTTGATCAGTTTATACACACAGCCTGTGGCAAATGGCCTGCTTGAAACCTGAGGCCAGGAAGGACCTTGAAATAAAACTTCCTTCCCCAACTTCATCTTCTTCCCAAACGCTTTACCTCCTTATCCATTCCCAACAAGTGAGACCCATGGCCACCCTCATGGGAAGAAGCTTTTTGACATCTCTAGAAAATTCTTTTCTAATCTGATATAGCTTTAAAAATTTATGCTTAGCCGAGCATTGGTGGCGCATGCCTTTAATCCCAGCACTCAGGAGGCAGAGGCAGACGGATCTCTGTGAGTTCGAGGCCAGCCTGGTCTTCAGAGCGAGTGCCAGGATAGGCTCCAAAACTACACAGAGAAACCCTGTCTCGAAAAACCAAAAAAAAAAAAAAAAAGCTTATGCGTTCCTGAATGCTAATTACAACCATCAATTTAGTGTTAGTTGTATAGAGAAGGGAAATCTTCTAGAAGAAAAAAAAGAAAACCAGGCAATGAAATTGCTTCACCTATTTTCAAAGTGATCTATGTGTAGATCATAAATAATATATCACCACATCTGTGAGGCATATTGTTGGTGATATTTTTAAGTGCGTTTTACTATTATTCATTTTCATTTCTTATTTTCAAGTCAACAATCAACAATCAAATTGAATATTTTTAGCACCTATAAAAGAAAAGGTTTGTTATTGTTGCTGTCTTTTGTCACTGTTCATGATATTTTTAACCTTTCTGATGGGAGTCTGAGGAGATGGTTCAGTGAGTAAAATGCTTGCCATGCCATCCATCATGACTTGAGTTCACGGCCAGCACCCACTTGAAAAGCTGGGTATACTGGCACATACTTATAATCTAGTCCTGGGAAGCAGAAAGAGGGGGATCCCAGGGGGCTTCCTGGCCAGCCAGCCTAGCCAATTGGTCAGCTCCAGGTTTAGTGATACCGTGTCTCAAAACACAAGGTGGAGCGCAATTGGCCTCCACACACACACATACTATATATGCATATATATATATATATATATATATATATATATAGAGAGAGAGAGAGAGAGAGAGAGAGTGTGTGTGGTGTGTGTATGTGTGTGTGTGTGTGAATATACTGATAAATAGCTAGTGCTCCCTATAATAAACTGGCAAAACATGCCAATCCCTAATGACATTTGGGGATTCACAGGGGCATATAAGCAGAGAGTGTTTGACACATGCAGTTTTCAGTTTTGTGTTCAAACTAAATATATATTTGTTGAGTGTCTAACCAGGAACTATAGAGGAATCAAACTTGAAGTCTTGATTCTTTTTCCAGTTACTTGGGATCTACCTATACAGTGAAGAGAGGAATAGCCACAGATGGGAAAGGAGGTGGAATGAAGGGCTGGAGGCAGACCTAGACATACTGCAGACTGGAAGCACCAGTGTAGGGCTAGGCAGAGCTTGCTACATGTTATGGTCTCAGCAGAGTCAGGCAAGCATCAGCATGCAACAGAGGAAGAATGGGAAGACAGATGATTGGATAGGAAGCAGGGAATGTTTCAGCTGTTGGCTTCTCTGAGTTCTCCAATCCACCCAGCCATCATGGTGGGAATAGTGGCACAGAGATTGTGGAGACCGGTATGGAAGCAATCCAATACTGGGTACTTACCACATAGTATGGTCAGGACCTGGAGAGATGCTAGCACTCCTGTGTTACAGCTCTATCTGGAATAGTTAAGATGTGGGAATAACCAAAAGTACACTGATCAACAAGTGGATAAGAACATGTGGTATGTGCACTCACAGGAACACCTTTTAGCCTTCAAATGATCAAGGGGACTGACTCTGTGACATCATGGGTGAACCCTGGAGACACTGCCAAGTGTAATAAACCAGGCACAGCACAAATGCCAAGTAATTCCTCTGGAATAGTCAAAGTCATAGACTCAAGGACTGAAATGTCAGTGTCTTGGCAGTTCTTTCTGTGGTTGTAATAAAATACCCTGGCAGATTTCACAGGAGAAAGGGTTGATTAGGGGTCACTAAGGTTCAAGTCAATCATGGTCGGGAAGACACAGAAGCTGATCATATTGCATCCACAGTCAGGAAGCAGAAAGCAACACTAATGTTTAATTCAGCTTCCCCTTTTGATGCCATCCAGGATGCTAGCACTGGGAAGGGTGGCACTCAGGGTGGGCAGATCTTCCTGTCTCAACCTAATCAGATAATCTCCCACAGGCCTGTCCACTTGCCCAGCTCATCTTCCATGTGATTGTATAGCTCATCAAGTTGACCATTGTGACTAACCCTCACCAGCATTCACACAGGGTGGAGGGCAAATGTGTGGTTATCTTTAGATTTACTCTTAGTTTTACTTTCTATGTATGAGTGTTTTGTTTGTATGAATGTATTCACACAATAGGCATACCTACTAATGGTTGTGAACGATCATGTAGTGGCTAAGAGCTAAAGCCATGTCCTCGTGAAGAACAGCAAATGCTCTTAACTGCTGAGCCATCTCTCCATCCCAGAAACCTGCAGTTACTAACCATTGAGTATAGAGTTCAGTCAAGCCACATGGATAAGCTACTAGCTTTTCTGTACAACCTCATATAAATGGGCATATGTTAAATGTCAACATATTCCCCACTCAAAATTGTGTCCCACAAGTACATCTCATATGGAATATTCTCACGAAAATAAACATTTAAAAAAGAGGAGCCTGAGGGATGGCATAGCAGTTAGGTGCACATACTGCTCTTTCAGAGGACCAAAGTTTGGCTCCCAGCACCCACATGGAGTGGCTCAAAACTGACTGTAACTCAAGTCCCATGGGGTCTGACACCCTCTTCTGGCTCTTTGGGCGCTGCACCCAGTAGCACATACCAACACACAGACATATAACAAAAACAAAACAAATCCTTAAAGAATTACAATAAAGAAATAGCCATGAATTTGAGAGAGAGCAGAGAATGGAAGATGTGGGAAGAGTTAGAGGAAGGAAGGGAAATGGTAAAATGAGATAATTACATTTTAAAAATATTTGCTGGTTTTTAAGCCAAGATTTAAGGATTTGGGGACTGCCTTTTATTAAACCCTAACATATCACGACATATAGACTCTAATAAAAGAGAAGAAACTCTCCCCGTAGCCTGGAGTCTAAGTAAGTGTAACATCTACCAAATGCACCAATATAGTCTTGGCGTCTGTAGGGATTGAACTGGTAGAGAAGCTGGGAGAAGCTTCTTGGAGAAGACACCTCCTGAGGCAGAACTTGAAGCTGGGAGAATCTCTTGAGAACATCTGCTGAGAAACAAGATGGGAGGTTGAGAGTGCCTGCTGTTGGCTGCTGGGAAGGAGGAGGAAGATGGGCATGGCTGGAGTGGTGAAAAGGGAAGTGTGGCCTGGAACCTCCCAGGCCAGTCTCTGCTGTGTGGTTGACAGGGGTTCAGTTGCCCTGCCGTGGTGTTTGCTTTTGTATCATTTCCATGACAGGATGGAGCATGCTGAAGCAACTCAAATGTATGGATTAGCTTACAGTTCTTTGGTTGAAAATCTAGTACTGGTGTCAAAAGGCTAAGATGCTGCTGTCTGGCCAGGTGGTATTCCTTCCTGAGTCTTCTGAGGGGGATCTGTTTCCTGGCCATTTGGGTTGTTGACAAATTTTGGTCACTGTGGTTGTGAGGACATCCTGTTTGTCCCTCTTGGCGTCTGTCAGCTAGGGACTGTTTCTGACATCCGGACAGCACCCTCAGCACTGACCCTCTCCTCTCCCTCTGCTGACCATACAGGATCGCACCCTCTGTGCAGCAGGGCATCCCTGTCACTCTTTCGCATCTCATTGACCAGCCCTTCTGCCTTCCTCGTTCACTTTCAGCAGCCAAACTAATGATCTAGTAGCCACCAGATGAATTCCTAATTTTAAAGTCCCTAACTTTAATTCTCCAAAAGTTCCCTGGGGCTATTTAATGCAACATAGCCACAGGTTCTAGGAATTAGGGCGTGGGTGTCTCTGGGCGTAAATTTTCTTCCTTTTGGTGCCCCTCTTGGTAGAATTCAGTAACTTGTCCAAAGTCAGGTTCTCAGCTTTATAGCTTAGCTTTGAGTCCGAGCAGCCTGGCAATAGCCCATTTCTTCTTAATTACCATGCTTCCCAGAAGTCGAGGCTCGGGAGTGGTGAATCATCTGCCTCTCCTGTGCAAAGCTCTGGATTCCACACATAAAACTGCAGCAAAGAAAGGAGGGAGGGGGAAATGAAGGAAAAGATGGAGAGAGGGAGAAGGGGAGGGAGGGACAAAGAAAAGGAGGAGGGAGAAACGAGATAAGTATTTGTTGCTGACATCCTCAAATGGACAATACAGGAGATATTCAGGCCAAGTTTGTAATGGTTTGCAGCCAGCCCACATTCACTTCATCTTATTTTGTAATACATAACCCTAAGCACAGCTTAAATCCCACTCAATGTATTTTCTCCCAATTCTGGAGTCAGAGCCAGCATACTATGACTTTGTTCTCAGCTGGAGACAAACAAGGTTGCAATGGAGTTTTGGGCCACTAAGTTCCTAACCGGAATTCAGGATCCTCTTCCACACATTCCCTTTGCCACCTGAATTCACTTCCTAGTAACAACAGGAGCCCTTATCCTGCTGACCGAGTGGGAACCACTCAGCTTTTGGGGACTGCTCTGGGCTGGGGCCCCAACCCCCCTCCAATCCCGATGACGGAAACTATCCCTGGCACCAGCCCTCAAACATACACTTCAGTCTCTTTGACTTCTGTCTCCTGCTGGAGAAGATTCTTCTTAAGAGTTCCAGGATTGGAGCTAGGTAAGATCCCTCTAAATAAGACCCCTGCCTTAAGTTCAGCAGATGAGCAGAGATCAGTACATACACTCAGCTAAACTCCCCTCTGTAAGTGAACACAGCCCATTTGGGTTGTTGACAAATTTTGGTCACTGTGGTTGTGAGGACATCCTGTTTGTTCCTCTTGGTGTCTGTCAGCTAGAGTAATACCTGAGCAGAGGTCACCTTACAGTGCTACTGAGCACATCTTCCATGCACATGAGACTGGGCTACACAAAGCACAGAGACGAGGATGAGTGGTAGAGATGGTCGCCAAGCATCAGGTCTTGATGAAAACAGTGTCTCCCCTGCCCAACCCCATCTTCTTCAGGAAGGGCTGTGTTTCAATGTCTAAAGATGGGGAAGAAGACCTCTGTTTCCTAAAGGTGAGAAGGAAGACCCTGCCTCCTCATTCTCCTGGACACTAGGAGAAAGGTTCCTTGGAGCCTCTTCCTCCAGTTGTACAGACTAGAGCAAGACCAGAGTCAAACTGGTCTCCAGCCTTGGTGCTGTTATAGGGAGACTATGCTGTGTGGGAGCTCTTGAGGAAGGCATGGGAAGATCAAAGCAGATGATCTCTGCCTGTGATAACCCAGAGAGATCTCTGACAGAGATTCACCAATGGTGGGAACCTGTCAAAGTTGGTGGGAACTTCAGCTTTTTATGATGCACTTAAAGAAACAAACTTTATTATCTGAACTTTGTATCATACATAATTTGTTCTCCGACAATCACTTTGCAAAGATATCTGAAGGAACATGATTTTATAACCGTGTGAGAATTGTAGATGTGTCTGAATTATCACTTCCTCCAAAATAGTCTTCTAAAGCTTTGCAATGAAGTTTATTGAGTCATAGAACAGGCACTTTCTTCTTTTCTTCTATAGATAGCTCAGGAAAGCGGGACAAATTGCATGTGGTGTTTCCTGTTCCTTCAACAGATATTGGGGTTGTATTGGTTATAGAGGATGATGAAGGAATCTAAAATCCCTTGATGGCTTCATAATTAGATGTAGCCACAAAGTGAAGCTGAGAAGAGAGGAAGGGGCTGGTTAGCAGTGCAAGAGTTTCCAAGAAATTCGAAGAGAGCATGGCAGGCAGGCAGGCTTCAAGAGGAGGAGCCTCTCAGAGAGGTCCACACCTGAGCTCGGGACTCTGACTGATCTAGACCCTGCTCCCTTTCCAAACATGTTCTGTGGTGCTCATCACTTCCATCATATGAAGGCTTTTCCTGCCTCAGGACCCATGCTCCTCCAAGCTGTGTTCTCTGTCTAAAACAGATGTTCACAAGCTAATCACACCTCTAGACTATTCCCCAGCCTTTGGCTTGGCCTTTGTTTCTTTTCCAGTTGCTGAGATAAAGTATCCTGACAATGTGGCTTACAGAAGGAAGTGTTTGTTCTCTCTCACAACCACAAGTTACAGTGCCTCGACGCAGAGAAGCCACGGGAGCAGGCACTCGAGACACAGGGTTATATTGCATCCTTTGTCAAGAAGCAGAGAGCAAGAAATGCATGCTGATGTTCTGGTCACTTTCTCCATCTTATACAGTTCAGGATGCCCCTGTGTTTAGGCAATGATGCCACCCTCTGTGGGCAGGTCTTGCTATTTCAATCCACTCACTTAAGAAAATTCTTCACTTGAACGGCTAGAGGCCAACTCAATCTAAACAATCCCTCATTTGAGAAGCCCTTCTAAGGTGAATCCAAATTGTATCAAGTTGGAAATTGACACTGTCATCCCACACATGAGAGGCTGGAGGCTCCAAGAGGTGAGGTTAGCTACTCAGGCTGACACAGCTAGAAAGGATGAAGCTGGGATTTTAACTCAGACCTTAGGATTCTACACTCCAGACTTTTGACTGTTGTGTTGGCTTTCTACATGTCACCAAATTGCCAGTGTTCACTTAGGAAAAGAAGAAATTGTGGGCAAAGGAATAAAAAAAAAAAAGCTTGTGGGGGCTGGAGAAATGGCTCAGCCATCAAAACACCTGTTGCTCTTGCAGAGGACCTGAGTTTGATTCCTAGCATCCACACTAGGCAACTCAACACCCTCTTGAAACTCCAGCACCCAGGGACCAGATTCCCTCTTCCAGCCTCCTCAGACATCTGCACGTACATGACAAATACACATCCACATCATTTTTGAAAAATTAATCATCTTTAAATGAAGCTCCTGGCCCAGGCACATGAATGAAACTCCTAGCCTTCGTGTGCATATTCAGACACTCCCCTGGCTTAGGCTCTTACTTTTGCTTTTTAAAGAGACCAGTGTCACAGTGTTGCCCAGGCTGGAATACAGTGGCTATCCACAGGCTCCATCCTAATACTGATCAGCATTGGAGTTAGGAGCTACTCTATTTCTGACCTGGGCCAGCTTCACTCCTCCTCCTTAGGCAGCCTGATGGTCTCTACTTTCCAGGAGGTCACAGCATTGATGTCAAACTCAGCGTAGACATGAATCAGCATAACACACTATAGCCTAGAACTTGTGAACTTCAGCAGAAAAGTAAGTTTTATAAATGAGACTGTATAATACTATACTCTCCTTTATATTCTACGGTGGTAGGAGATCCCAGAATATGGGAGGGATCCCAGCAAGGAGCTAGGGAATTCAAGGTTAGTCTGATCTACAAAGTGAGTAGGAGGCTAGCCTAGACTACCTGAGATCCTGTCTCAAAGAGAGAGAGAGGGAGAGAGAGAGAGAGAGAGAGAGAGAGAGAGAGAGAGAGAGAGAGAGAGAGAGAAAGAGTTAATCAATAAATGATTTGCACTGTTCACTTAACATCCTTTGCTAAACTTACTTCCGTGCCATCTTTCATTTAGGGTATTAGCAAAGACACCACTTCTAGGTGCCTACTCAGGCCCAGGTACCCTGCCTTGTGCCTGCCCCTCATCCTTACAACCCCTTTAGGGGCTTACAATATGGCCCCTATTTCACTGGCAGTCAATCAAGGTTCAGAAATGTGAGATGACTTGACCATCATTTCCTGCAGGGCAAGACAGCAGGTGGTCCACACAGCTTCCAAACTCCCACTTAACTATCTTAGATGCCCAGACAGGCTGAGTGTCCCTTTGAAGACATGAAGAGGGTTTCAGGAGAGCTGAGAAAGGAAGACTTCCCCTGCAAGAGGTGGTTATTCTACTGCTCAGCAGGGGAGAAGTGAGAGGGAGGGGCTGAGTGTGCAGGGAACAGGCTGTGGTAAAATGGTACCTGACAAATGGGATGTTTTCAATCGATTATTTTAAGTGAAATAGCTCCTGCTAATATGCGTCCTGTGCCAAAGATAACCACACGTTAATTAAAGCAGAAGCATGCCTCCTGTTTGTTCACGAGTTAGAGACTATTTTCAGAAAAGTCCACAACACACTGTATTTAAATATGTCTCCAACCCTAAAGACTTCAAATGCCAGATATTTGAGCCATAGAGGAGGAACAGGCTCACACCTGGCCTGCTGAGGAAGGGTCCCAGGCCCTCAGAGCCCACCTGGATTCTGATAACCAGTTAGTGAGCCAGCAGTAGTGGGAGCTTAGGGTGGGCCACTCAATATGCAGAAAAACCATATGCTTTGTTATTATGGGCTGTCCAGCAGCAGCTATAAAAGATATCCTTCTATGTATGTAAAGCCAAAATTATACATGGAAGAAGTCTCATTTTAACAGCAGTGTGATGCCAAATACTCCCTTCTAGGAACTGTGGGGTGAGGGATAGTCAGAGCCAGCAGACAGCCCTGAGAGGATGGGGGTGGCCTTCAGCAGAGTCTAATTTCAACACAGGTGAAGTCACACCCCTGAAGTCAGATCTGGGGTTCCCATGTAACCTCTGTCACTATCTTTGTTACCTAAAGTAATTCATCTCTCTCAATCTTGGTTTCCTGGTGCATCCAATGCCATATTCCTGCTGGCCCACCAGTGTGAAGGATCAAAATGGGAACAAATGTCCTGTGCAGTTCAGATGGGGACTGCATAGAACACGGTGCTGGGAGCTTCCTGTGGCATGTAGAAACTGGAATGGCCACTTGTTCAATCTCTTTCCTGCCTTCACTGGTTGTTTCCACTCCGTGAATTGCTTCTCCATTTCGGAATGCTCACAGCCAGTGTGCTGGCTAGTTTTAAATGTCAACGTGATACAAGCTGGAATCATTTTGCAAGAGGGAACTTCAGTGGAGAAAACACCAGACTGGCCTGTGGGCAAGCCTGGGATACGTTTTCTTGATTGATGATTGATGTGGGAGGGCCCAGTTCACTGTGAGGTGAGGCCACCTCTGAGCTTGTGGTTCTGGTTTATTTAAGAAGGCAGGCAATGCAATCCATGAAAAGCAAGACAGTAAGCGGCATTCCTCCACTGCCTCTGCAGCAGTTCCTGCTTCCAAGTTCCTGCCCTGACTTCTCTGGATGCTGAACTTTGATCAAAACATGCAAAATAAAAAATTTTTAAAATAAAAAATAAACAAAAACCCTTGCAATTTTGTTTGGGGATTGGGTTTCCAGATGGTTGGAGTTCATGACCATCATGGTGAGGAGCATGGAAGCAGGCAGCCGTGGTGCTGGAGAAGTAGCTGAGAGCTTGCACCTTAATCCACAGGCATAAAGCAGAGAGATTAAGAGAGGAGAGAGAGTGGGGGAGAGCACTAAGTGGGAATGGTGTGGGCTTTTGAAACCTCAAAGCTCACCCCAAGTGACACACCTAGTCCATACTTCCTCATCCTTCCCAAACTCTTACACTAACTGGGAACCAAGCATTAAAACACATGAGCCTGTGGGATCCACACTCATCCAAACCACCACAGTGGGAAAGATTGTGCTGTGGTCTTGAAACTACAAAGGCCAGGGAGGCTGGGACACAAAACGGTAGAGGAATGTGACCACTGGAAGCCATTAGAACTGGGTCAATCAGGAGGTGTCTTTCAGGTCTTGGTAAAATATTTTAGATTTTATTTTCTAACCATGACTGGTTTTAAATAGGGGCCGGGAGTATCACGAACCTGTTTGTAGTTTTTAAAGTCCATGTGGAGCGAGGATCCATATGAGGCTAGAGAGATAGCTCAGTTGGTAAAGTGTTCAACACACATGTATAACTGCCTAAACTTGACCTCTGGAACTCATAAGAAGCTGAATGTGATGGCACACACTTCCTCCCCAACTTGCTTTGAGTCATGGTGTTTATCATAACAACAGAAAGGCAAACTAATACAAAGAATAAATCACAAGATAAACCAATGAGTGAGTGGATCTATTAATATTCACCCATTGCTTTACCAGCTATGGCCATGCTACCCTTGTATGATCCACCCAAATGGAAAGACACATTGTTCTGGGAATCAGCCCTCTGGGGTAATAGACCCATGTACTGGCTTGCAGAGACATGGGCTGTCCCTGGAGCCATTATCCAACCCCAGCTCTTACCCTGCTGCCATTTTCAGCTAGAGAGCAACAACAGTGGCCAGCAGCTGGGGTGGTTAAAATTAGTCACACAAGTTCTGCCAGAGGAGTGACTTGTAGCTGATGATATGCTGTGACTGGCCCATGGAGACACACATCTTGGATGCAGCTGCTTCATCAGTGAAACTGTTGTGTTTGGCCAGAGCCCATCGCCTCACTCTGCGCATCTCTTTGTAGACAGAGCTCAGATCAGAAAGGAGGCAAGACAGACATTGTTACCCCCGCAATTCCGAACCAGAACCTCAAAGCTCTCTTTCCCAGACCTTTGCAAAAATAGCTGTTTGAAATCAAAGACAAAATGAAGTAGGTCACACCCCATGACCTCTTAATATTGGCTGAATTAAGGGCCCAGAAAGTGTTCCTTCTGTCCTCTTCCTCACAGGGATGACAGGACATGCTTTAAAGAAAGGGAGCAGTCTATAGCCATCTCCTTGTCAGATATGATGTGGGGGTGAACAAAAAGCTGCTGGAACAAAAGCTGATGGGTGCTTATAACTTTCCAATCCCTACTCAGCCTCAGAGCAGGCTTTCTGGAGGGGCCCTGACATAGGCTCCACACCCCTGACCTCTGCCCTGGGTAGTTCTCTACCCGGAAGTGCTCACTGTGTGCCAGGCGCTAGACTACCTGCCATGCTTCTACTTGTCATTTCACTTCTAGAGAATGCCCTCCAGATTAGCCACATCCTTACGGCATGTTGTGAAGATCCAGACAAAAAGACCGATGGGCGTGTCCAAAGTTGTACACACAGTGAGAGAAAACAGGGCTCTATATGCTTTGCCCAGAATCCACTCTCCTGACGGCTGTCTTCTAGGCCATCCCTTCATTACTTACTCCTCTTGTTGTGGCCAAGGCAGCTTAAGGAAAATTTGCTTGGGCTCACACAGAAGTTCATCATGGAAGGAAAGGCAAGGGGTGTGGGGATTTAAGGCAGCTGCTCATGTCTCATTCACAGTCAAGAAACTTAGCTTGCTTTTTCCAATTCATTATGTGTAGGACCCCAGCCCATGGAATGGCACCACCCACATTCAGGATGGCTCTTCCCACTTCAATTAAACCAGTCTAGAAACTTCCTCATAGACATTTCCAGATGCCTTTCTCTTTGAATCCTGCCAGGCTGACAATCAATAGTAATCATCACACTCCCTAAGAATCACACAAAATGGTTGGTGTCTGAATCTGGGCTCTGGTAGCCCTAACAAGCCAGGCTCCACCACCCAAACTCAACATGCCAATTAAATGGACAAGTAAAAGTGAAAAGCAGAGAGAGGAGATGCCTTCAGAGTGGTCACATTGTGAGTAGGGTCAAGGAGGGGTGCCATTCCCCTAAAGTCCCTCTTGAGAACCTTAACATGGTATTTAGGTTTAAATAGAGGTCAGAGGTCAGCTAGCCAAGAAGGCCTGATTAAAATGTGGCCCCATCCATCATAGTCTCAGCTCCAATCTCCCTTACATTGTGGGAACTGTGGGAAATCTCTTCCTG
This sequence comes from Cricetulus griseus, assembly GCF_003668045.3. NCBI lineage: Eukaryota > Metazoa > Chordata > Mammalia > Rodentia > Cricetidae > Cricetulus > Cricetulus griseus. Next base: position 71,358,049 of record NC_048600.1, read on the forward strand.
GAAGACAAGTTTCTCCTCCTCTGGCTGGCACAAGACTTTCCCTTCCCCTGTATGAGATTTCTGGGGACATCCCCATTTCATGATTCCTGTTTTCCCAATGGTCTGATAGGGCACAAGCATCTACTTGACAGCATCTTCATTTCTCCTGGGAGAGTTCCAGTCACCCTGAGAAGTAGCCACACCACCCTGTGGGGTCATTGGGAATCCCTGAACTGGGAGGCCCCCAAGAGACTCAGAGAGGTCACTGTGGCTCTCTTGCTAGTTATCTTTCTCTTCATTATGGGGGCACAAGAAAGTGACCATGGGAATGTCAAGGGAAACTTCATCTCCTGTATTAGCCCCTTTCTTTCCTTTTTGTTCATTTGTTTATGTTTGTTTTAGAGATAGGATCTCCTGTAGCCCAGACTGGCTTTGAACTCACTGAGAGGCCAAGATGACCTTGAAGTCCTGATCCTCCTACCCCTACTTTCCAAGTGCTGGGATTGCCAGTGTATACTGTCACAGTGAGCTTAACCATTTTTTAAATCCATCTCTGTGTCGGTGGGTGGAGGGACTGCCTATCTCCTGTAGTATCTTTTGTAGTGGCATCTTGCCTTGCCAGTGAACTTGTAGTGGTGGCCACACCCTTTGGGCATGGTTTCAGGTACAGATGTGACCCATTATAAGGTAGAGGAGGGGCTGGCATGTCTTAATGTGTCTGTCCATGTAAAGCGAGTGTGAAGATATGCCTGTGTACATATCTGCCCAAGGGGCAGAAACCCCACAACTGCTTATCATGACAAGGAAGGAAGCTTGGCATCTCTCTACCATTTGAATTCTCACTTCTCCCTTACAGAGCAGAGGTTTGACAGCTCTGCTGACAGAACTCTGCTGGCTTCCCGCTCCTCTCCAGAGCCTTCTGCAATTAATGTCCCTGTCTCTGACCCCTCTTCGCTTTGGCCTGCAGGTCCCTGTCTGGACGCATTGTCGGCGGCGTCTGGTGGTTCTTCACTTTGATCATCATCTCCTCATACACAGCCAACCTGGCTGCCTTCCTGACTGTGGAGAGGATGGTGTCTCCCATCGAGAGTGCAGAGGACCTGGCAAAGCAGACGGAAATTGCTTATGGGACATTGGAAGCAGGCTCCACTAAGGAGTTCTTCAGGGTGAGGGCATTCCTGATCCCAAGACGCCTTCTCAAAAGGGAATCACTCCATTACATTTTGCTTCTCATTAGAAAGTATAAGGGCTGGGTGGAGGTGGCTCTGTGGTGGAAGTACATCGTAGGCTCTGCGTTACTTCCCAAGCAACACAGAATAAATAGAGGATAGATAGATAGATAGGTAGGTAGATAGATAGATAGATAGATAGATAGATAGATAGATAGATAGATAGATAGATAGGTAGGTAGGTAGGTAGGTAGGTAGGTAGGTAGGTAGATATTACAGGCAGCAAGGTAACTGCCTATCTTCCTAGCAATTCCCAGAAACTCAGTGAAAACTCTAGGCTTTGGGGCTCAGGAAGACCACTATCCTTTTGGGTAAGAGATTCATTCAAAGAATTTTGTTAATGCTTTTTTTGTTGTTGTTTTTTAAGACAGGGTTTCTCTGTGAAATAGTCCTGGCTATCCTAGAACTCACTTTGTAGTCCATGCTGGCTTTGAACTCACAGAGATCTGACTGCCTCTGCCTCCCAAGTGCTGAGATTAAAGGTGTGTGCCACCACCACCCAGCTCATTTAAAGAATTATTAATGTCATAGACAGCATAGTAGGGGGTCTAAGGAGAGTTCAGGTCCCTGAGGCAGAATTTTGGTCTCTTCTTATACATCTCAGAAAAAGGAGGTCTTATGCCAGACAGGTGATGAATAATAGTTCATACGCCTAGTAGTCAGGCTGCCTCAGATTCCCAGGTGGCAAGGGAGGGTGTCTTGAGTTTCAAGGAACAGAGGAAGAAATCTTGTTAATATATGACTTAGAGGAGGTGAGCCTTGGAAAGGAAATGGGGAGCTGGGGAGGAGCTGAGAGAAGCTGAGGATGAGCTGGGGAGGAGCTGAGAGGAGCTGGGGAGGGGTCTATTTGGATAAGATGTCTCTGTGTTACAGATGAGGAATGTGCCACCTGGTGTCTTGGAGTTTGGTAGCCTGAGCCTATAAGTACTTTTGGAGAAGTAAGATTCGTGGAATGTTCCCCGGCTGTCTTAAGACCCCTGAGAAATGGAACTCAGTATCTGTAGAAGCTTCTAGGCTCCAGGTTGGATTCAGACCCCAACCACACACTAGTCTGTGCTGCAAATCACCAGAAGCACTATCCCATCCCTCTTCTCCCAGTCTGTAGTTCAGTGAGGAATGACTTAGGAAGTGTGTGGACACAGCTCTAACCCCAGACTTGTAATATTCCCTCCTGTTGTGGGTCTTCTTGTGGGATCAGTAGAGCCTTTCTTAACCATTGATGGACTTTGTGCATAAGGATTAGGGTCAGAAACTTGATGGCATCAACACAAAAACAGCTCTTACCTCAAAGAGAATAAGAAACAGTTTATTCTGGAGCCAAATATGAGTCACCATGGACTGGAAACACAGATCACTCCCTCCAAATTCCATGTTAAAACGTGGAAGTTTTTGTAGTAACAGAACAAAAAAGTCTTAAGTCAAAGCACTTTTCAAATACATTGGTGGAACCACTAAGTAGGAGGTGACAGCAAAGCAGAGAAACCTCAGCTATAGGCCTTACATGCCATGCAATGACACGCTTAGTTCTATGGTTTATGGGAAAGCGGTTCTGTTAATACATTCCAAAGAGAATGTATCTGTTAGAAGGCTAGGTCCAGCCAGACAGAATGTTAGGTCTACCACAAATGAGAGACAAAGAATGGCTATTTAATAGGCTACAGCTAGGCCAAGATAAATGGTAATCAGTCTCCTGACCTGCAGCATTCCGACATCTCCACATCTCAGAAGTTCTAGTCAGTCTACCAGCTCTTGCAGACACTCCTTCTTTCTAGCACTTCTCATTCACAATGACCACCAAAGTCACCCCTAGCCAGCGGCTTCTGAGTTCATGGTCTCATGATTGCAAAGAATGACAGACAAAATGGTATGAGAAGAGAAAGCAAGCAAGTCTTACTGGGAGGTAGAGAAATAGTTGCCTGCATGAGTTGCTAAGCAGCACTCTGGGCTGGAGGCTTTCCTACCCTGGGAAGAAGTTTATATGTAAATTACATCCAGTTGGGACCAATCTGGTCCATTAATTTGGTCAGGGAATTCTGATCTGTTGGTGGATCCAGTTCCCATGCTCAGGCTCCAGAAAGCCTGGGGAGTGGGGCTCTGCCAAGTTGGAAGGAGGAAGGACATGGAAGTAAAACGAACAAGGGCTGGTTGATGGGCTGAGGAGTCACCTTTCTAGATTTTAGAGCCTGCACTCACTCATCAGGTAGAATGTATTGTAAAGCCTTTGCTCTCTGAGCTGACTACCAGTTCCTATAGGCAACTTCATTTCCTTGAGCCCAGAACCCTGAGTGCTCAAAAGGGACTGCTTTGACCCTGCCTCCTCCTCTGGCTGTCTCACAGCAAATGCTGTTTCCTTGATGAAATAAGATGATCTACTGGAGGAAAGTAGCACTATGAGAAGAGAGCTGTTGAATAGTACCACAACTGGGAGAACACATGGAGATGGGTAGACAAGAAGAGGCCCTTGTGTAGATAGAACAGGTGGAGAAGCAGGGGTCTCAGGCCCTTGAAGGGCCTTTGTCAAAGTGTTCTCTGACTGTTGTTAACAGGTGTGAAGCAAGCTATGCACTGAGCATTCCAACACTAAAGTAACCCTGAAAAAAAGAGACACAAATACTCATAGTAATCTTACCCCCCAAAGAACTTTCTTTATGCCAGGCATTGGGCTAGCATTTACCTATGCTTGTGTGTTGTCTCCATGGCAACACTCTGTCCATGGCAACTGTTATCACCACTGTTAAAAGAGGAACAATGAGTCTCAGAAAGGTTATGTTACTTGCCCAAACTCCTGTGGCTGACAAGATGTAATGAGGGAATGTAATGGTATAGAGGTAAAGGTACCATATAATGGTAAAGAGGAAAGGCACAGATGTGCTGCCAGAAGTCCATAGATTTCCTCCATGTGTGGCACTGGAGCAGAGTTCTCAATGCTATAACACAGGCCCTAGTTTCTATACCAACAAAAGAGCACTGCTAGGAGATGTCCCATGAGCCCCAACATGTCTGTGACTGACCAAGACTTTGGTGGATAGGGAGACATTACCTTCCACTCCCACTACACAGAAAGAGGGCAAAGGGAAGCATGAAATTCCTCACCCCATCACAAAAGAACCCAGCTTCCAGTCCCCATGGCAACCCCATCCAGAGTCTCTCAATTCTCCATGGACAGTTTAATTAAGATGTGAGAAAGGCAATGGGAGCTACACGGGTCAGATTCAAGAACAGATAGCTTGGCACATCCCCAGGCTTCTCTGCCATTCATACCCCACTTGAGTTCCTGGAGATTAGATTGTCCTGGTGGTCACTGAGCACCTGTGAGCACAGCCTGGGCTTTGGGGGTTGGCTGAGAGGATGTGCTGATTTTCTGCATATTGCTGCCCCAGGGTTTCTCAGTTCTGCCTGTCCATAGCTTGTTCCCTGCTGTGCCCATCCTGTCAGGTCAAATTGCATCTTACAATCACCCTGCTGTGTGTGTTGTTGGTTTTGTGTCTGGAAGATCATCTGGTCCTGACTGAACGTGTGCGTATGCATTTCACTGTTTCCTGTAAGAGAGTATTGAGTCCCCTGGACACGCCATGATTGGGTGTGGGTACTGCCCCTCCCCTTGCTCTCCTCTCTCACACATTGACACTGTAGCTTTCACGTCAGAATCAGACATTACAAGCCAGCAAGATGCCTTAAAATTACCATGAAATAAAAGAAGAATATGGAAGCCCAAAGAGGAGTGTTCCAGAAAACAAACCAAGACTTAGGAAAACTGAGAGCAGAATCCAGGCTTCTCTTGAGCAGCTGAGCATTCTCTCCAATTGCTCTGTGGAACAAGTGAAATAGTTTGTCTAATGAGGGACAATAGAAAATTAAATCCATGTCAAATGCCTCCTTGAAATTCTAAGTAACTATTTCCAATATTTTAAACTCAAAACTTAGGTTTTTTCTGGGTCCTAAATACCTCATAGATGGGTTAGCCAAAATGTATTAAAATGCCCTTCTCATCTGATGTTCTTGGTATCAAGAAAGTAAGTCTAATACTTCATACAGACAAAAACAATTTTGTATGTATCATAATGATTCTATATTAACTAAATGTGATCTATTTAGTAATTGATGTACATGTTATATAACTTTTTCAGTAACTGTCCTTTTTATTTTAAGGCCTTTGCATGTAGCTAGCACTTATCCATTTTCAAAGTCCTGGGACTGGAGATATAAATCAGTAGATTAGGTGCTCGATGAACAAGCTTGGGGATCTGACATCAGATCACAGCACCATGTAAAAACCTGTGGCAAAATGGGTTTGTGACCTCAGTACCTGGAAGATCAAGGTGGGAAAATCCTGGAGCCTTCTAGGCAGCCATTCTAACCAACTAGTGAGTTCCAGGTTTAATGAGAGACTGTCTCAGAAGATAAGGAGGAGAGCAACAGAGACAGACACAGATGTTTACCTCTGGGCTCTACAAGATAGGGACAGGTAAATACACACACCCTCTCTCCCCAAACACATACATAAAGGAAAAATAAAAATTAAAAGCCATATGTAATAGCCAGAAACTGGAAACAGACTAGATGCCCCTCAACTGAAGAATAGATAAAGAAAATGTGGTACATTTACACAGTGAAGTACTACTCAGTGGAAAAGAACATTGGATTCTTGAAATTTGCAGGAAAATGGATGGAACTAGAAGAAACCATTCTGAGCAAGGTAACCCAATCACAAAAAGACAAACATAGCTGGATGTTGGTGGCACATGCCTTTAATCCCAGCACTTGGGAGGCAGAGGCAGGTGGATCTCTGTGAGTTCGAGGCCAGCCTGGTCTCCAGAGCAAGGGCCAGGATAGGCTCCAAAGCTCACAGAGAAACCCTGCCTCACAAAACCAAAAACCAAAAACCAAAAACAAAAACAAAAAAACAAACATGGTATGTACTCAACCATATGTGGATTTTAGACATAGAGTAAAAATTACCAGCCTACAATCCACACTGCCAAAGAAGCTAGTAAACAAAGTGGACCCTAAGAGAGACATACATGGTCTCCTGGAGAAGGGAAAAGGGTCAAAATCCCCTGAGCAAATTGGGAGCACGGGAAGAGGGGGCAGGGAGCTAGGAGAATGAGAAGGGGAGAAGAGGAGGGATGTAGAGGACATGAAGGAGCAGAAAGGTTGAGTCAGGGGAAGAATAGAAGATAACAAGAATGGAGATACCATAATAGAGGGAGACATTTTAGGTTTACAGAGAAATCAGGCACTAGGGAAATGTTTGGAGATCTACAAAGATGACACCAGCTAACAATCTAAGCAACAGAGGAGAGGCTATCTTAAATGCCCTCCCCTGATAATGAGATTGATGACTGACTTACATGCCACCCGATAGCCCCCATCCAGCAGCTGGTGCAAGTAAAAGCAGATGCCCACAACTAATCACTGAACTGAACTGGAATCCAGATGCAGAGAAGGACAAGTGAACAGCAAAGGGGTCCAGACCAGGCTGGTGAAACCCACAAAAACAGCTGACCTGAACATGGGGGAACTCTTGCTTCCCAGACTGATAGCTGAGATACCAGCATGGAACTGATCCAGACCCCAGGAACATGGGTTTCAGTGAGGAAACCTCGGAAATCTATGGGACCTCCTGTAGTAGATCAGTACTTATCCCTAGCACAGGTGTGGACTTTGGGAGCCCATTCCACATAGAGGGACACTCCCTGAGCCAAGACACATGGGGGTGGACCTAGGCCCTATCCCAAAGGATAAGACAGACTCTGATGACACCCATTGGAAGGCCTCACCACCCAGGGGAGCAGAAAGGATATGTGATAGGTAGGCTTTTAGTTGGGTGTGGGGTGGTAGGGGAGGACGGGAGGGACAAGGGAACTAGGATTGTCATATAAAACAATCTTGTTTCTAATTCAAATAAAAAATGTGCAAAAAAAATAAAAGCCATATTCCAATACCCCTAAAATATCCTTGGGAAAATGCCCCCCCCCAGAAATACAAATAAAAGCTTGTGAGGTTGTAGGATGAGAGGGCTGCTCTGTGATCCTGAACCATTTACCCTGCCAAGAGCCTCAATTAGAGTCTTAGAAGGACACAGAGAAGATACCTGACTGCCTCAGTAGCTTCGACAGACTAGAGCCCAGTTCCCAAGAAAGGATGACTAGCAGACTTCACAGAGTAAGCAGGCCATATACTAAGTGACCCTGAAACTCATGACCTCCAGAGACATCAGGCCTCACTGACAAATGCCGAGGCTCAAGGTCAGGACCCTTGGGAGAGTTCCACCAGATCAGAAGCTCTAGGTTTACTGCAGGCTGTCTGCGTCATCACACTGTTAGTTCAGGATGCAAGTGTCCACTAGAAGTCAAGGACTGCAGTTCTAAGGACTAATGGTCTCCTTGGACCCAGGATTTACTCCAGTTTTTGGAAAGAGAAGGATGCAGCTATACTGCATCAGGTAGGTTAAATGATCCAGTCAAAATCCCCAGAAAGAAAGGACCAGAGTAGGTCTCAGAGATGAAGAAACAGTTTAAATTTGAAACGTGTGTGTGTGTGTGTGTGTGTGTGTGTGTGTGTGCGCGCGCGCGCTCATGTGAATGTACTCATGTAAATGCATGAAGACATATGTGCACATGCTCATAGAGGCCAGAGCTCAACATCAGTTGTCCTCCTCTATAATTTTCCATCTTAATTTTTGAGACAGGATCTCCCACCAAACCTGGAGCAACTTAATTTAACCTAGCAAGACTGACCAGCAAGCCCCCCCCCCAAACCTCCAGTCTTTGCCTTCCCAGTAATGAGATTACAGGCATGCCCTGCCATGCAAGACAACTTTTTCTTAAATGCGAATATGAGGGACATAAACTCAGACTCCTACTTGCAAAGCAAGCACTTCACCGACTCAACTAGCACCTCAGCCCCAGTTTGGAGTCTTTTCAAATGTAAGGAGATGAAAGTATTGGGTCTCATGCTGCATTCAATACATTTGTGTCACTGTGATGAAACACCATGACCAAGGCAACTTATAGAAGGAAGAGTTTATCTGGACTTACAGTTCTAGAGGGATAAGAGGCCATCAAGTTGGGGAGGCATGGCAGCAAGCTGACATGGTGGCCAGAGAAGGGAGCTGGGTGCTCACATCCTCAACCCCACACACAAGACAGAGAGTAAACTGGGAGTATTGTGAAGCTTTGAGCTCCTAATGCCCGTTCCCAGTGACACACTTCCTCCAGCAAAGCCACACCTCCTATACCTCCCCTAAACACCACCAACAACTGTGACCAAGTAGTCAAATACCAGAGCCTATGAGGGACAATTCTCATTCCAACCATCACACATGCTACATGCTTTACCAGACCATTGATGTTTGGAGGGTTGGTGTTATAGGAAATCGTTAGAACTTGGCATGGGCAAGAAAGGTTTTTGTTGTTGTTGCTGCTGTTTATTTGTTTTGGGGGTTTTGTTGGTTTTGTTTGTTTGTTTGTTTTCAGTTTTGTAGTATTTAGTGAAGTCAAATCCTGCTGACATCAGCCCTCTGCTTTGGAGCAGTACACATGCAGCCTTTTTGAACTATAGACAGGTTCCACAACGTCTTTTGAAGATAGACAGGGACCTGGTTGCTTATCATTCCCCTATTTGGAAGGAATATAATTGCTCAGAAGTAATTAAATGATTCTGAGATACTCTGTTCAATCTATATTTACAAGATATTTGTACCTTGGAACCTTCTGGTACTAATTAGAGGCTCTTATTTTGCAATCACTCATAATTTGTTTCTTCCTAAGCTGATCTGGCTCATGAATTTGTGATCAAACTCCACTCAGCAATTCGCTGATGTGTGTGCCGACCCCAACTCAAGCACTGCCATTACTTAACCCTGGCTTTCTTCCTATCCCCTGCCAGAGGTCTAAAATTGCTGTATTTGAGAAGATGTGGACATACATGAAGTCTGCAGAACCGTCTGTGTTTGTTCGGACCACAGAGGAGGGTATGATCAGAGTGAGAAAATCTAAAGGCAAATATGCCTACCTCCTGGAGTCTACCATGAATGAGTACATTGAGCAGCGCAAGCCTTGTGACACCATGAAAGTAGGAGGTAACTTGGATTCCAAGGGCTACGGCATTGCAACACCCAAGGGGTCCGCCCTGAGGTAAGTACCCAGATCTGCTTCCTTCGTGCACCCTCTGCCCTCCCCATCTCAGGAATGAAGCTGCTGCATCTACCACAGGCCCCCATGCATAATGGGAGCCTTCAAGAAGACATCTTCTGAAATGCCTGTGGGCCTGGAAGATTCCAGCCACCTGCGACCTTCAGCCCTGAGGTTGGAAACTGACCTGGGGGGAGCCTCAGCTTGCTTTGATGTTGCTACCTGTGTCCTTCCCTGTGCCTCGCTTTCCACCTTACTCCTTAAGTGTTAGATGTTGGTGACCCCCCATGCTTCCGTCATGTGATCTGTAACACTCTATCCCTTACTAGACACCCTGCATCCAACTCAGTCATGAGCAGGGTTCTCCAGCCATTGGACTCTGACAGAAAATGGTTTATAATGTGTGTCTCAAAAGAAGGAGAAACACATTGTCCAAATGAAAAGCCAAGTCATTTGAGCCTTGAGCAATGTTCAAATCAAAGTTCCTCCCAACAAATAGGCCCAAGCTAACACAGCCCGTGTGTCTGCCTTGACCCAGGCTTCTTTAGCAAGAGTGGGCTGGTGATGAGCAAAGGGGTGAAGTAGATATTATGGTCACATAAAGGACCTTTGCTACTCATTCTAAATAGCTCTCGGCAAGTCCTGCATGCCTGTAATCAGATGGGCGAAAGTAGAGTTAATCCTAGAATTTGCTACTACCCTGAAGAAGGGAAGGCATTTTATTACCCAACCACTAGGTTTCCTGACCTGTGCAGAGACCATTCACAACCCAGTCCTTTTGAGGTCTAGAAGGTTGTGAACCAAAACAGACTAAACTAAAGTTGAGCGTGGCAGTGAATACTTATAATCCCAGCATTCAAAAGACAAGACAGGCAGGAGGATCTCTTGGAGTTCAAGCCAACCTGTTTGACATATCAAGTTACAGACAACCAAAGCTACACAGACAGACCCTTTAAAAAAACAAACAAACAAACAAACAAACAAAAAACAGGGAGTGGAAAAACTACAGAAAGTGTTATTGAAAGCATAGCTTTAAGTCACCAATGAGAAATTACTAACTACAAAAGGTGCAAACGTGTTTGAGGAAAGGATATGCTCTTAGGAAAAGCAAGATGGGTTAATAGAGGCTGTAAAGGGATGGAGAAAGACTGCTTGACTTGACAGCCATAGACACTCTGCCTTGCTTCATTCATTCATTCATTTATGGATAGGACACTGAGTTCCATCATTATCGCGGGCACTGGCATAGCAGCTGGCACCACTGTTCTGAACAAGGCATCCTTCCCATGTAACTACATGATTGCAAGAGGAGGCAGACATTCAACAGCTTCTAATTGCTTAATGTTTTAATAATAATCATGTAAGGTACTAGGACAGTCTACAAAGGGGCCCCTGAGGACATGTATTTCCAGTAACAAGCTAGAACAAAATTGTCACTGTTAGATGTGTGGGTATGCTGGATAGGATGTAACAACCAGCCTTTTAAATGCAAGTTAGGAACTCTCCAGGGCCAAAATGGGGGAAAAAATCAAAACCAAAGTGAAAAAGCAGAAGCTAATGATCCTGGGACTACCCTAAGTGGGACGGAGTTGCAAATTACACAACATCCCACTTATTCCAGAATCAGCAATACAAACTAGACATCAGAGACATTCTAAAAGAAAGAGACACTCATTAAAGATCAGGCACACTTGATAAAGTTTGAACTACAGTTTACAGAAATGATATATCTGCCTGTATAAAATCTGAATATGTGGCAAATAGCAGGCCAGTTGAACTTGAAGGGAGAATTAGTGTACTGGTATGGGGAGAGGCAATCAGAGAAAATTCTTCTGGGTGTTACGAGAAAGTGGGAACCAGAGCAAAGAGGGAACATCAGAGAGAGAAAAATACTGATCTTCAATGGTTTCCAAATGCAGATGTTAAGTATAGGCTAGATTTTGAATGATTTTTTCTAGAATTTATGGTAAACATCAACTCAGATTCAAACATCAAATCTCTGTGCAGACAGATTTAAAAATCAGCGGCTGAATTCATCAAAATGACAGGACACTGAAGGCAAGTAGAAGACCTTCAACACAGCTAGATAGAAAGATCCAACCAGGTCTAGGGGATGGGTAGAGCCTGGATGTCCCAAGATTGCTTTCTTCAACATAAGGTTTCACATTCAGAGGAACCAACGAGGATGACTCAGCAGTTGGAAGCACTTGCTGCTCTTGCTGAAGATAAGGGTTCAGTTCCCAGCACCAGTACCAGATGGCTCAGCAGTAACTGCAGATCCAGAGGATCTCAGTGGGCCTCTGTACTTGCAAGAATGCACACACACACACACACACACACACACACACACACACACAGAGAGAGAGAGAGAGAGAGAGAGAGAGAGAGAGAGAGAGAGAGAGAATGTTAAACTTTTAAAGAGCAGCACAGGCGAAGAACAACCTGTTCAAAGACACTGAAGCAAGAAATCATAACACAGGGATGCACCAAAGGGAAGAGAAGAGGAAGAAGATGGAGCTGAGCTTGAAACATGAGGCTGGAGAGGGTTTGTGAAAGATTCAAATATCAATGAAAATGCTTTAAATAATTTTAAATAATTCTCTAGGAGCTCAGCAAGGATTTAAACACTACTAACTACAACCTTAGCGGAGAGAAATCATGGCCTGGTATTCACCAGTCAGACACTACCATCCTGAAGAACTCACCAAACTGTTTGTACAAGTTTAGGCAGATGTTAAACAAGGTCCAGACAGTAGTTTTTATTGAGGAAATGACTTATTTTGGGAGCTTACAGACCATCAGCCTAGAAATATGCAGCATACAGAATCAGATGTCACAGGTTCAAGGTAAACCAGTGGTTGTCTGAAGGCTTTGTGGTCAAGGCCATCAACTGACAACAAGGCACAAGATGATCTATGGTCTGTCTATCAACAGAATGCTGACACCACTCCTCCTTTGACATGGGCACTTGGAATAAGAAGATAACCCAAAAAGCATTGGGAGTTTCAGTGACAGGGACCTCAAATTTGAGCATTCTGCACTGAAATGCCTTCCTACTATAATAGCCACTGCTGTGGTATAAAAGTTATCTCATGTCATCCCTATGGGCTGTCATTAACCCCACGTTACAAAAGTCCAGATTCAAGAAAACAGACAGCAGGTGGTCATGAGGACAGGCCATCTGACTCAGCACTCAGGGCTGTGACTTATTCAAAAGCAGTTCCAAGGTGGATGTCTGACAGTCTGTCAAAGACAGGTGCTAGGCTGAAGCCAGAATATATATATGCAAAATGTTAACCATCAGCTCAGGTGTTTGGAGTCTAGAGCAACCACTGGGCACTCTGACACCAGAAGATGATGACAGTTGCTGGCTTCAAGGTGCCAGATCCCTTTGCTTTGAATGGCCTTGCTGCACTTTCCATACTCAAAGACTCTTCCTGGGGTCAACACCAGGAACCTGAGTCTGAAGTGAATCAAAACCTACCTTTTTGGTTTATATTTCTGTAAAAATACAAGGCAGTTATGATTTCAGAATAACAGCAAGAGAAAGGAAAAGAGAAACCCAAATGATCAGGTTGCAGGATTCTCAGAGGCCAGAAGGTGTCAGATCACCACACAGCATAAATTCACATGGGCATACACTCATCCACATAAATAAAAATAGAAAGTAATAAGTTCATCCATCTTCACATCAAGAATTCCAACTGCAGGGTCGTATCTCCCCAGCCCTCTCTCCATCCCTCTTCCTCTGCAGTGCTTGACAGTAGCCATGGATCATGTGACCCATGACCAATCACCAGGAGAGTAAAGTTGCCAGAAAAGGGCCCAACATTTTCGCTTGGGAAATCCCCATGCGAAGGGATTCTGCTTCTCATCCATGTTAGAAGAGATCTATGTTGGGTGCTGGCTCACCAAATTAAGTGTTTGAGTGCAAACCTAAGGAATGGAGTTCAGATCCCACAAACCCACATAAATCAGCCACCTATAATCCCAACATTCAGACTGTGGTGGGAGATCTCCTGGACAAACTGACTACTGAGACTAGCTAAGATTATCTAGGCCCAGGCTCAGCCAGAGACCTTGCCTCTATATATAAAGTGGGAGCTATTGACGAGAACACCTGACAACAACTTCAGGCCTGTTCATCCGCATGCACACGCACCGATATATGTTTCTATCTCCCCATCAAACTCACATACACACATGCACACACACACATGCAAGAAGGGAGAGGATCATTTTTTAGCAGCTAAGAGTATGCACATATACACTCCAGCCAGTTTCCTCTAAATCTCTGCCTCACACACCTGAGATGGGAGGGGCTGCTTCACCAAGATGCTTTAAATATGAATGAGTCACTTTGGACCAAACCCTAGAGATTCATGTGCCTGCTCCAGCTACTCTATATCCAGTGACTTGATCCCAGGAATCCATGCTGTAGGACAAGTGGAAACCAGGGAGAGTAAAAGAGCAGCTGTTGTCCTCTGTCTGAACCATTGCACATTTTCAAAAACTTTTAAGTCACTCACAAGGCTGGAAAAGTTAAAAGTTTATGCTATAGAAATATGATTCTGTAGGCTCAGGATGTGGTTACAAGATTCTCACCATTTCACCAATGCAGAGCAATACAGCCCATCCAGGTGTTCTACAGGCCAAGTGCCACCTTTCTGGCAATCCTCCATTTGCTCTGCATAACACCATACCTCCACACACCGGTGAACATTCCTCCTAGTCTGCCCTACATCGCTCCCAGATGGATTGTGAATTTCTGCCTCCTAAACTCAGAAAACTGGTGTCTAGAGGATATGGATGTAGCTCAGCTGGTATGCTTGTCACACAAACTTGAGGGCCCAAGTTCAATTCTCAGAACCCATGTAAACACTACATAGCATGTGCCTAAAATCCCAAGGTTGGAGAAGCAAAGATAGGAGGATCCCTGGGGCTCACTGCCAGCCAGTGTGTCTAGCTAAATCAGCATGCTCCATGTTCAGTGAGAGACACTATCTCAAGAAACAAGGTGGAGAGCAATACAGGAAGGCACCCAATGTTGATCTCTGACCTCTACATGTGTATGCTCATGTGAAAACACCCACCCTGGCATGTGCATATAACATGGAGACACAGAAAGAGGGAAGGAAAGAAGGAAGAGAAGGAAGGAGGGAAAGAGGGAGGGAGGGAGGGAGGAAGGAAGAGAGGGAGGGAGGGAGGAAGGAGGGAACCCAAGGCCCAAATGTTGCTCTGACACCTGTCAGCTCTGCTTAGCAGAAGCCAGGTCATAGTCCCACAGTGTGGTCAAAGACTCTTGGTGACAGAATAGCATTTGTCTCCCTCCTCTGGAAACAGCTACTCTGGTGAGGTGGCTCAATGCTTGGCTCTCCATTTGGACAGGTGGCATTCCTTTGAAACAGATGCTGTTTGCTGGCTGTCTCTGCATGTTTGGGCTTGGGTGAGCAGCTGAGTTATGTTTCTGAAGCCCTCAGGTTGTGAATAAAGATGGACAGGCCAATGCCAGTCACTACGGGAAAGGCAATTAGTAAATCCACTAATTATAATCTATGGGCCTTTCAGTGCCAACCAAATGTAAGTGCCTGGCTAAAATGTAGTCTCTTCACTGAGGTGCATAGTTCCTTTAGTTAGAAACAATATGTTCAAATCTCCTAGGTCAAGGTGTCTGGTCTGTATTTACAAACTGAAGCAAGAATCTATACCAGATCGGCCTCTGTTGAATTCTTAGCTAATGGCCCACCTTCACAAACCATCATCTGCCAGGAGTTTAATGGATTTGCTAAGCGTTACACCCTAACCAGGACATTGGTCAAAGTCTGGTCTTTAACTGACTGTGGTTATGTGGGGGATTCTGTGGTCTCTGTGATTGTGACATTTCTGTGTTCTGTCACATCTTGTCCATGCCAGATGTTTGGGCCAAGGAGACACAGGAGTACAATGCAGCTTACCCACCTTCACTAATAGCAAACATTCAGAAAAGTCTGAAATTTACTCCCTGGGATATTCCATTTTGTAGCTTCACTTCTGATACCCACCCAACACTGTGCATGGTCCTGCAGGGGTTATGGTGAGAGAGAAACAACCCAGTCCTTACGTGATGCATTATCCGGAAATCATGACAAGAAATAAACTTACAGTTTTGTTAGTGATATAAGACAGTCAAAGACACTCAAAGGGAGGAAAGGTCATGTCTAAGAGGCGGGATTTGCCAGGTGACATTGGGCAGAAGCCTTGAGGAACTACAAGAAAGAAGGGTGGAGGATGAGAGTGAGCAGATGAAGAGGATGGCAAGCATAGAGCTTTTCAGGAATGGTTAGGGACATCTTCCTGTCAATTGGAAGATATGCCAGGAAGTAGGAGCCAGGAGTTATGGTCTATGGAGAAGGGAGGCAGCTGCCCTGCAGTTTGGGTTGGATGTCAGCAGGGGTCAAAGACCAATCCGAAGACAAGAAGGGGGCTTGATTGGAAACATTTCCTGGAAGTGGTTTATAATGTGCATAGGCAGGAGAAGGGGGTCACAGGCAGAGAAGTCACTTGCGAAGCTGTCCTGGTCATCTTGGAAGGAGGCAGTGAACTTGATCACAATTTATGATGGAATGGGGACAGGAGGGAAGTGGCTGGCTCATTAGTCTTTTCTTAAAAGCTGGGTAGTCTGGGGAGAAGCTGGCTTTAGTAGAAGTTGGTGTTGTTGACCAAGAACTGAGCAGGTACCAACTGATGCCACTAAGGGCTGGATTTCCAAATAGAATCACCTCAGTTTTGCTCTGTAATGCCCTGAAGATGACATAAAGCTCAGCTTTAAGGGGTACCAGCATCCTAGCTCACCGGCCATGATGAGCCATGAAGATGCTTCCAGCCATCTTGCCAAATTGACTGGACCCCCCTACCTGTCTGCTCTTTCTTTTCAAACATGAGAATCTCAGGATTACTCACCAATATTTCCATCTCACTAGAGTTCCTGTAGGATATATTTTTCTCCCTCCACTCAACTTCCAAGAACTGTCTATCTTGACATCTGGGTAAAGAAAGGAGGGAAGTAAGGGCCACATGTCAAGGATATGAGAGCTGCACACACATGGGATCATGGGGCAGCTCTGTAGACCTTCCTCCAATACCACTTCTTTGTCTGGTCCTGATCTCAGTTCTACAAAAGGCTGTGGGAAATTTTCTTCTCCCAGTCAGTCACACTGACCCTGGAAATAATTGGGAAACCAAAAAGCAAGGAATCTTTGTGATATCTAATCTATTACTCTAAAGACTGAGCCACCGATGTCAGTGTCTACTAAGACAGTGTCTACTAAGACTCCCAGGTGTGCTGGCTTTGAGAAAAAAATCTCTTCCTACACTCTGACTTCTCAGGTTTCCTCCAATAATCTAGTTCTAAAAGTTTGTAGTGCAGGGTCCACATGGCTCTCCAGGGATTCTGCTCTGCAAATGAGGGCTAGAAATGTTTAGGGAAAAAGATGAGACAGTGGTAGAGACCAAACGGGGGAAGAGGTGGTGTGTAGCAGCAAGACTGTCAGGGAATCTAGACAGAGTGACACAGTAGTCACCATCCTTGGAGGCACAAAACTCAATTCAGTTCTGTGACTTCACCAGCAGACTGAACTTGCCAGGTCACCATACCTTTATCAGTCTCTGCTTTCTTACCTAGAAAACTGGAATTGGGCCATCAAGGTTCTGTGGCTAAAGAGCCTTGCCCCACAATCCTGGAGATCTGAGTTCAATTCCCAGAACCTATATAAAGATGGAAGGAGAGACCCAACTCCATAAAGTTATCTTTCATCAACATACACACACACACACACACACCTCGTGCACACACAGAGAATAATAAAAAACTGTAATAATTTCATGTTGTTTCTTCAACAAATTGATAAAATATCACAAATGATCTGTTGCAGACAACAGTCTTTACTGTTTTCTACCCCGTTTTCTCATTAGACCTATGGGAAAGTCACTTGAAGTCTAAATAATTTGTTTGTTCCTTTTCTGTAAAACCCACCATGAGCCTAGCCCACCTCCTTCCCCGCTGAACACACTGGCTGCATTTGAAATAAAATGTCTCTCTCCAAGAACAATCTGTGGTCCTCCCCCACAGGGAACATGCTGAAAAAAAATAAAACACTAATATTTATTTCTCCCTCCCACACTTCAAGTATCAGCCACTCTTCTTCTAGTTTGGTACTGGTGCAGAGCCCTGCTGCTGAGGATAAATGCAGTATGTCCCAGGGAAATGGCAGTCCCTTTCAATTGGTCTTTGCCTCCTGATGGGTAGCCAGGGATACGTGTTGTCATGGTAACCTCATGAACTCAGTGACCCAGGTCAGGTCTGATCAGAGACAAAGTGCTCTGGGCAGAGAGGCTGTCTAGTCTGCATCCTCCAAGAGCTGGAGAGGGAGGAAGAAAGGAAGGGAAGGGGAAGGATAAAAGGGGAGAGTGAGAGAAAGGGAGAGAGGATGGGAGGGGGGATAAAGGAAAGGAGGGCAGAAAGGAAGTATATATAAATTGTGTGTGTGTGTGTGTGTGTGTGTGTGTGTGTGTGTGTGTGTGTGTGTGTACATGCATATGCAACTGTGCAAGCACATTTAAATAGAGATGGTTGGTACCTCCAGAGCAGACCACAGAGAGCACAGAGAAAGCATCTCAGGATGCTAGTGCAGTATCCAGCCCCGAAGTCCAGCCTAGAGTGTGGCAAGGTCTCGCTTTAACACTCAGTGGCCCTGATGATTATCTCTACATCCATCAAGCACAGTTATTCAAGCACTTGTAAGAAATACTGAGCGTGCCATCTTACTCACACAGTGGGACTGTGAATGCAGGAAAATTAGCAATGCAGGACAATGCCCAGCATTGTCTACCTAATCAGTTCAAGGCCAGCCTGAGCTACAAGATACCCTGTCTCAAAAATCAACCAATATGGGGATCATTTGGTGCATACATTCCAACACGTGTGCACACGAACACACACACACACACACACACACACACACACACACACACACACACACACACTTAGACCTGTGTAATTAATGTGAAAACAGAAAAACAGATTCCTGCTTCTACCCTGAATTCCATAGGAAACTCTTGTCTACATTCTGCATTGTGCATCTGTGGAGTGCAAGTGGCTCTCTGGGATGGGGCCATCCCATAGGCTACCATATACCTCCAAGCGTGCACAAGTGTATTGATGTCTCCCTGCTTGCCTATGATGACTAAACCGAAACCCCCACTCCAAAAAGAAAAAAGAAAAAGAAAATTAGTGCCTCCTAAAATCCCATGCTTTTGGTTTTTCCACTCCATGAAGCAGATCACTTTAGACTGATGGCACCACAAAGAACTCACAGCTCTTGTGTATGCAGTGCCCTGCGGCTTTCAAGCCTTATCTTCTCCTAGCCTTGTGATTCAGCCATCCCCATTCCCCTATTGCAAACCAAACCTAAGATAGATTCCCAAAGGGCTCTGTACAACCTTGCTTAGATACAAACCTTGATCCTAAAGCCTTCCTGCTTTTTCATACCTCCACTACTGTGCTAATGGAGGTACCCACCTGCCATGTGTCACCACCTTTGTCCTTCTTAAGGCACCATCCTTAAAGCATTCAGGGAAAACGAAAACACTGGAAACACCAGACAGTGGAGGTTCCAGACCCCACACCACCTCCAAAACCATAGCAAGAAGCCCCACCTTTCTGATTAACCTCACGGGACACCATTAGAATCACAAAGACAAACAAACTCACACTGGTTCTTGTTAGAACTCCGCTGTTACCTCGCCTGCCTGAGCAGCTCGTAAATGGCAAAGCAACACATTAGAGAGAGAAGAGAAGGTGAGAATCTGAGGTGGGAAGGACCGAGATGAACAGCACAGGAATTGAACGGCCCTTACCTAGGCGAGAACAGCACCACTCGGGCTGTGATTTGCCTGCCAGAGCCAGGCTCTCTCCTGCTGATATACAAATTGTATGTTGCTTTCTCCTAGCTTCCACCAAAAATAGCAAGCTCTTCAACAACTTTATCTCAGACTCTCTGGGTCTTTTGATTTTTCTGAGCTGGCAGCTGCTATGATACAAAAGCAGACCAGGAGAGGGGGTAGGTTTTGATGGACACGTTGGCTCTGCCTCTCGAGGCCTGTGGGCTTGGAAATTAAGTGTGCTTTAGGGGTCCTGTGTTCAAACTTTTCCATATTATAGCTCTGCGATCTTGGGAAAGTAGCACCAAGTGACGGTTAGAACTGGAGTTAGGACTAACGGTGGACTCTGGGTCTGCAGGGTAACAGCAAGAGTCTCTTGGGCAGTCACTTCATCTCACTAAACCTCTGTGTCCTGTGGGCAAGCAGGCCAGGTGAAAACTGGTGTAGCAGGAAAAGGTTGTAAGAGAGCTCACTTGCCTAGAATATACCAAATGTCTCCAAAAACTTTCTACTCTCAGGAATTCAGTTTGAATTTGCTTGTTTGTTGTGTTTTTCTGGTTGTTGTTTGGGCATTGGGGCTTAGACAGGGTCTTCTATGTAGCCAGATTGGTCTGTAACCTTACTATTTTGCCTAGGCTGGCTTCCAACTCACAGCCTTCCTCCTGCAGGCTCAGATTACAGGTTGCTCCTCCCATATGTTTTTATTTTATCAGAAAAAAAATGACCAGTCTGTGGGCTGAGGGTGATGCCCAGTGCTAGAGTATGTACCTATCATGCATGAAGCAAAACAGTTTTCATAAAACTCTTACCTTTGTTAACTTTACTTTTACTAATAAGGTAACTTTCCTGCAGAGGACTCCAATGCCTCTGCAGCCAATACACACACACACACACACACACACACACACACACACACACACACACACACACGTTATACTTTTTAATCTTTAAAAGATAACTTTCTTGCCAAGCAGGATTCCCCTTGTAGAAAGACTTGCCTGATGATTTCCTCCCTTGTAATTTAATGACTGGAAAATTGATGATATTTTTAAAGATTTTATTTATTTATTATGTATACAACATTCTGTTTCCATGTATATCTGCACACCAGAAGAGGGCACCAGATCTCATAACGGATGGTTGTGAGCCACCATGTGGTTGATGGGAATTGAACTCAGGACCTCTGGAAGAACAGTCAGTGCTCTTAACCTCTGATCCATCTCTCCAGCCCAAAATTGATGATTTTTATAATGAAAAAAAAAAAAAAACTAGTTGCTAACCAGTTGTAACCCAGGTTTAATATCCCCTCCCACAAATCCTTTCTGAATGAAAATAATGATGGCACTGTCATTAGCCACTGCGGTCAGTTCCCTGGATGCTGTCTCAGTGAACAACACACAAGCACACCCATGAGGATTGCTTGGTGGCCAGACCCACACACAAAGTCTTCATGAATTGGACCTGGGTGGGGCTGGTAAAAAAAAAAAGAAAAAAGAAAAAAGAAAAAAGAAAAAAGAAAAAAGAAAAACTGAACCCCAGGTGTGGTTCAGTGAAAGGTGTGGGCTAAGTTAATTCTTGTTTGTGCAATACAGCATCTCCAAACATCAGGCCAGGGACTTGCCACTGCCTGCCCGGGATGGAGTTCTCAGCAGCCTGCAGTGAACCAGGATAGGAGAGAGAGAGAGAGAGAGAGAGAGAGAGAGAGAGAGAGAGAGAGAGAGAGCTCTAAGTCCTCTGTGTCCATACTTCCACTCAAGGGAGTGTGCTCGATGGTGATTGTTCTCGTTTGAGCATCTATTTTACTTGGCAAAATTTACATCCAGCTCACAGTTCGTTTTTTTCTCACATCCACATTTGACTATTGTTTTTCTCATCCCCAAAATCTAGATGTCTAGGAACCACCAGTAGTTAGAGGATGGAGTACTGCCCAGAACTCCAGAGTTACCATGTCACTTCAACTCAATACAAAACTTTCCAAACCTATCCATTTTCCTACACATTTTACTTTTCTTCACAGATGTGTACATATGTCACATCTCCACTATCCATTCATTCATTCATTCACTGATGGTCATCTCGGCTGGTCCCATAGCCTTACTGTTGTGAATAGAGCAGTAGTGAACATGAGTGAACAAGCATCTCAGTGGTGTGATACAAAGTGCTTAGGATGTGTGCCTAGGAGAAGTGTAGCTGGGCCATATAAAAGTTCTATTTTTAGTTTTTAAGAAACCTCCACACAGATTTCCATAAAAACTATACCAGTCTACCCTCATCCGAAGGGAATAAAGGTTCCCCCTCCCCATATCCTCACCACCGCTTACTGTAATTTGTTTTCTTGCTCTCAGACATTCTGACGTGGGTAAGATAAGAGTCTCAAAGTGGTTTGAATTTTCATCTTCCTCATGACTAAAGGGTGTTGAAATTTAAAAAGAAAAAAAAAAGGACCATGTACAATTGTTCTTTTGAAGTCTCTTCATTCCATCAGCCCATTTATTGATTGGCATGGGTTGGATGATTAATCTTTTTAAGTTATTTGTATAAATCCTAGGTTTGAACCCCCTGTCCAAGCTATAGCCGGTGAATACTTTCTCCCATTCTGTTGATTGTCTCTTCACACTGTTAGCTGTCTCTCTTGCAGTGCAGAAGCTTTTTTGGTTTTGTGTTATCCTGTTTGTTGATTTTTCAGGACTATTCCTGTGCTATTGGTGTCTGCTTGGAAAGCCTTTGCCTATATCTACAACTTGGAATGTGCTGCCCGTATTTTCTTCTAGAAGTTTCAAAACTCCAGGCTTTGACTTGAGGTCTTTTATCTGTTTTGAATTGGTTTTTGTTCAGGGTGAGGGATGAGGGTCTGAGTTCATTCTTCTACATGTAGATATCTAGTTTTGCCAGTACCTTTGTGAAGCGGCCTTTGTCAAAAATTAAGTGGCAATATCAGTATGAGTTTATCCTCTGTTCTATTGCCTTGGTCTGCATACCAGTTTTTATGCAAGTAAAACCCTGCCTTTGTCACTATAGCTCTGTAGAATAATTTGAGGTCAGATGTTGTGGCTCCTTCAGCAGTGTTCTTTCTGCTTAGAATTGCTTTGGCTCTATCATGGTCTTTGTGTTTTCAGATTATTTTTTTTGGATTTTTTTTTATCTAGTTCTGTGAAAAAAAAGTCACTGGAATTTTGATGGGAATCCTGCCAAATCTATGGATTGCTTTTGATAATATAGTCCTTTTCCCAATGTAAATTCTGCCAGTGCAGGAGCATGGGAGTTCTCACAGCTCCTGATATCTTCTTTAATTTCTTCTCTCAGTGTCTTAAAGTTTTCATTGTAGTAGTGGTGTTGGCATCCTTGGTGAGGTTTATTCCTAGGCACTTTATTTGTGAGGGAACCATAATGAATATTTTTCTAATTTATTTCGCAGTGAGTTTATTATTTCATATATATGAAAGCTTTCTGACTTTTGCGTGTTGGTTTTGTACCCTGAAACCTAAATGAAAGTATTTATTGAATGTTAAGCATCTTCTGCCAAGGCCTCAAGTCTGGAATCATGCCATCTGTGAAGAGAGACAGTTTTACTTCTTCCTTTCCAGCTTCTAGGTCTTTTACATCTTTCTGTTCTCTTATAGCTGGGGCTAAGATTTCAAGCACTATACTGACTAACAGTGGAAGTAGTGAGCACCCTTGTCTCATTCCATATCTTAGAAAAAACGTTTTTACTTTGTTTTCCCATCTACTACCATGTCGGCTGTAGGCTTATCACACATAATCTTCATTGTTTTGAGAAATGTCCTGTCGGTTTCTAATTTCTCCAGGACTTTTATCATGAAGTCATGGTAAACTTTGTCAAATGCCTTTTCCGAACCTATAGAGATGATCACATGATCAAAGCTTATTTATATAGGGAATTATATCTATTGATCAGTGGATGTTGAAGCAATTTTGCACCTCTGGGATGAAACCTACTTGATCATGATGTATGATCCTCCCAATGTGTTTTTTACTTTAGTTTGCAAGTATTTTGTTGAGACAGTTTGAGAAATAGTGATACTAGATCTTAAAAGTTTTCTAGAATCCAGGGCCTGGTGATGCCGCTCAGTGGGTAAAGGTACCTGCTGCCAAGCCTGATGACCCTGAAAACCCATATAGTAGAAAGAGAGAACTGACTCCCACAAGTTGTCCTCTGACCTTCCCATGCATGCTATAGTGTGTGCACATGTTCACTCAAGCAAGAACATGCACACACACATTCAATACATGAATAGATAAATAAATAAATAAATAAATAAATAAATGTCATTTTTTGTTTGCTTGACTGAATTCAGTAGTGAGTCCATCTGGTCCTGGACTGTCATTAGTGGGAAGACTTTTAGTTATTGCTTCAATCTCATTTCTCATTATAAATTTGTTTAAATTATTTATATCTTGGGGCTTTAGGCAAGTCATGTGCATCTAGAAATTTAACAATTTCATCTAGGTTTTCTAGCCTTTGGGGATATGTTTTCATAGTATTCTCTGTAGTAACCACTCCCTTTTTGTCTCTAAATTTACTTTTGTTCTCTCTCTCTCTCTGTCTCAGTCTCTGTCTCTCTCTGTCTCTGTCTCTGTCTCTCTCTCTCTCTCTCTCTCTCTCTCTCTCTCTCTCTCTCTCTCTCTCTCTCTGCAGTCCCTTCCCCCCCTTCTCCCTCCCTCCCTTCCTCCTCCTTTCTCAGCTGCTTTGGCTAGGGAGTTGCAATCGTGTTAACCTTTATAATGAAGAACTGAATCTTCATTGGATGTATTTTATTTATTGTTCTTTTGGCTCCCACTACATCACTTTGTGCCTGGTCTTTTTTGTTTCTTGATGGTGCCTGGGTTTGGGGCTCCCTTCATGTTTTTTGCAGAGTTATGAGATGCATGGTTGGTTTGGGTTTTTATTTGAGATCTCTATGTCTTCTTATTGTGAGCACTTCTAGCTATAAAAGCTCCTCCTCTCAGGACTGCTTCATCTGATTCCCAAAGGATCTGCTAGGTTGTGTTGCCACTCTCATTTGTTTCCCGGGGACTTTATAAGTTCCTTTGAGTTTTCTTCAGCAATCTGTTTTTTGACCAAATGTGCTTGCTGTTCAGTTTCTAAGTATTTTTTGTGTAGTTTCTGAATATCCTCTTGTTATTTCATTCTACAGTGATGAGACTAGATACTACAAATTATCTTAACATGTATGTGTGTGAAGACTTGCTTTGGGACCTATGGTGTGATCAACTTTTAAGAAGCTTCCATGCTGCTGAACATATGCATTCCCTATCTC